>NC_051159.1:40775257-41003468 GCF_013339745.2 Dermacentor silvarum | reverse complement strand
TTTTTGTGTGGCGGTATTTGTCTATTGCAGTAAGAACAAAAGACATTGTTTTCTTAAATATGTAATGAAATAATAAATGTACAGAAAAAATAACTGCATTTTTAGAATCGGGAAAGAAACTAAACAAGCATGCCAACATTTATCAAGTTTGGTTAAAATGGGTAAGAATAGCTCTAATCACCATGTCCCCCCTTAAGCAAGTGCTCCCGCCGTCAAACAGCGACTCTAACTTGGATGATGTGCCGTGCAGATCTTACTCGAGCCTCTGCAGTCCTTGCATCAGCGTACAGCGACAACAGAAAACCGGCAGAAATAAAGGCGTACTTACTGGTTGCACGTAAGCGGAAGTGTGTGCAGCAACGAATTGACCACTTCTACCTTGCACAAGGGCATTAAAACGTAAATAAAATTATCTTTTTTTGGGTACATTAGTTTTTTTCAGACATTTAATAGTTTGGACCTATTTACGTTCCCCGCGAAGTCCGAATTATCGGTCGGCGACTGTAGTGGGGTCACTGTCTCAGCACTTGATGACCTCCCAAACAACCAGTGTCAATAGTACTGACCAGGAATGTTCCTAAATGCACGAGTCAGGCCATGGTCAGCTTCATAGATGACAAGTGGACCCAGCCTTTGAATGCGTCGGCGGTTCCTCATCTTGCCCTTGCCAGCACGCAGACGACGAGACTTGTACACCTGGCACAAGCAAGAAGATCATGAAATTTTGACAATTTTACTAGCTTCATCACAGCTTGCACAAGAAACATTTCAGACATAATGCACTAACAGCTTTGAACAGGCCGTTTGTATTGCACGCATATATAAAGAAGGCTTTACAAGCACAATATTACCACAACCTGAGTAGACTGGCTTGACTACTGATTACACCCAACATTATTTTATTTATTTCCAATACTGCCAGTCTCTTTATAGATACCATAGCAGGTGGGCATATCGTTAAAATGTTAGTGTTGATACAGCATTTTTTCACAGAACATGTGTATACAAAGTACAAAAAAACTAGATACGCTACATGTAGCTACGCAGTACAGTCTGGAAAAATACAAATGCAGAAAAAAAAGACATCGTTTCATGCATTTAATTAGTGAAGTCAACTCTAACGCTATCTAAGAATAAAGAAAATGCGATAAATAGAATAAATTGAGATACAATACAATCTCATGAAATATATAAATGCAAGACAACTCAATGTCGAAGTTGAAAAAAAAAAATCTAAGCTCAGCCAAAAACAAAACAATTTCAAGGACAGCTATGTTCACTCAGCAAAAAAAAAAAAAAAGAAGTTTTTTGCCGGTATAACTTGGTGGCCTTAATTTAAGATCAGATGCTAGTTGTGCAAGCCACATTAGACACGTGAAAAGAAAATCTCTGCAAGCAGCATTCTTTTGGTTTTTAATTAGTAAGAGTATAACTTGAAATTTTTTAACAGGCGTGTCAGCAGCAAGGGATGGCAGGACTGGCAACTTCATGTGCGGCCATGCAAGGCAAATTCTAGTTCGGATGCATTTTGCTGCGCTGTTCACTCCAGGAGTAACCCTCAGCGCTACGAGACCGGGTCGATGCTCGCGTGCTATTGAAGAATTGCAACGGCGTACATCATAATTTTATTAGTGAGCATCAACCTAGCACAAAAGTACAGCATGCATCTTGTGAGCTCAGCAGATATTTGTGTGATCTGGTCTAGCCTGAAAGCCTGAGTCTAGTCGATTCTCACCGCCGCCGGGCACCCACTGGTTCAAAAGGGTACAAGCGTACCCCGGCCTGGCGTTCGGCTTCCTTCAGGGGTGATACGCTTGGGAAAGGAGCCTGCGCCCTGAATTCCCGTCGAAACCAACGTGAGCACGGAAATCAAGCGGTGTCTGGGCCGCTCCCATGGCGGTCATTTCCCATGTGGCGCCCCAAGCACCTATTGAGGTGGGGGCACCTTCGGGTTGAGGTCAAACACCCCTTTCCAAGCGTTCAGGTCCCATAATGGCCGAGCACCAGGCCGGGAGCGCGCTTGTACCTATTTTACCGATAGGTACCCGGCAGCAGCACTTGCCTCCCACAGCCGCGGCGGATGCTCGTCTACAAGGCTGTCTGTGGTTGGACAAGAGGCGCCCAGAGACAACAGCTGAAATCTCTACTGGGCCCTCTTTCGAGATGTGGACCCCCACGACAGCCGAGCACCAGGCCAGGGGACATCTCTACCCATGAGAAAAACCGGTGGGTTCCCGGCGGCACCGGGATTTGAACTCGGTACCTCCCGCATACGAGGCGGATGCTCTACCGCTAGGCCATCGCTGCGGTAGGCTCTGGTCTAGCCTATTTATAGGCAAGCTGCATGTTTATGAACAAAGGGCATTACACTGGCAGTGACAGCGTGGATGTTCAAAACTTTTGTGGATAGCTCGTACGGTGACAACTGATGAACTGCTGGGCCGCATGGTCAATTGTGGGACGATCACTATAACGACCTTCAAAATAATGAACAATTTGCTGCGTGCCCGTGAAGTTCATTGGATCGAGATTTTACATTGTATCCTTTGATTCTTGTCCTTTGCTTTGCTCTCTGTGCTGCAGGAGGCAGGGAACAGCGGCACGGTCATCGCCTATTAAAAGCGTGCAGTTTGCTTCCAGTTGCACTACGGCCCACGCACTTTGAAACATGTGTGAAGATGCTTATTGCAATAGGGTTGGTGGTGATGGCTCCCCAGGAGGAGATTTGCTGGTACCCGAATAAGAAACCAAGCACGCACTGGGGATTTCATGTGATATGGGCAGGCAAGTATTGCGGGGAAGCTGCTGCAGCGGGCGGTTGCGGTTGTTGCGCACGTCTCGTGCCTTTTTTTTTTGTGTACACGAGATCTAGCGGCCAGAAAACGTATCACACGATTGCAGCTTGGCAATGCACTGAACGTAGATGCAGAAAGACAGTTTAACTGTATTGGGACCGTATCAACAGAGTTCTACTGTATATATGCGAAGCTTCTTTGATAAATTTAGTTGCAAGCAAGCACCTTGTCCTGTAGTTCCCACTTTTTTTATGTCCTTGCGTTGAGATTTTAAAAATTTCCACAATGTCAGAAATGCAGTTCCGACAGCTCAACGCCTTCTGGATGTGACTAAAGGATGAGACCAACAAGATAAGTTGCTAGGTGAGTTGGTTCATGATACAAAATTAACATATAGGGAGAGAGAGAAAAGAAACACGAGACGAAACAGTGGAAGCGCTCACTGACAACAGATGTACTTCGGTATGATGAATGCGCAAAAACAAACAAGGGCGATTAAATAAAAAAAAAAAAGAAAATGCCCGAGCTTTACCAGAACTAAGGACCTTGTCACTTAAGTCTTTCCAGCAATCGCCAACCCCTCTGCTTGGTGAAACGAGACCAACCTTCTCCACGTCGGTCCATGCCTTGACCTTCTTGAGGAACAGCACAGCCTCCTTGGTCTTGGTGAGGTCCTGCACCTTGTCGCTCACCACAAGCGGCACCTCGGGAATCTGCTCAATCTTGTGACCCTTGGAGAGCACCAGCCCTGGCACGCCGGAGGCAGCCACCGCCGAGCAGATGGCGTAGCGCTTCTGCGCTACATTGATGTGACGGTGCCAGCGGCGGTACGTCTTGGTCGGTGCAAACATGCGGCCACCACGGCACATGTTGCCAAAGGCACCCTGACCCGAGCGGTGGGTACCTGCAGGCATCGGTGGCAGAAATATAAAACGCTCAAAAGGGGAGGCCACATGACAAATTCCACAAATTAAGCTTTTAATACACACATTTCATGTATACAAGATTAAAGATCACAGATTTCATAGTGCAGACCAGGAACCCATGAAAATAGATAAAAAAAGGATAGGCATTGGACTCAATTATGCCAATTGGTCTTCCATATTGGATATGTTGCTCTTGACAAACTATTGCATTCATGTCTGGTTAAGGTCATGTCTCAACTTCGTCTGGGTGTCGTTTCATGGCCTAATTGTGATTAGAAGCATCTTACGTAATAAATGTCACCGAGTTGAGGCAAGACCCCTCAGCAACTTGATTGAAGTCTGGGGCTTTACATGTTAAAACCACAGTACGATTATGTTGCACGCTGTAGCGGGGAATGCATGGTACATGGGCGTTTTATTCATTTCGCCCCCATAAACATGCCTGCTGCAGCTGGGATTCGATCCCACTCTTGGGCTTAGCATGCAAAAGCCACTACACGGCTTCACTGATTCTTAACCTGCGTGTCCCCGATCTTCCAAACATCTCCTGCTTGTCATGGCGCCTCTCATTGTTGTCTTTGCTTGCTGGGGTCGTGCGAAACGCCGTAGTCAGGGGCTCCAGATTAATTTTTACTACGTGGTGTACTTTTAACGTGTGCCCAGCCCATAGCACGGTACATTTCGCACCGATCAAATTGCGGTCGTCCGGGCTTGCAATGAAACCCGCCATCCCGGATGTATATTCTGACAAGATGTGTGTAATTGCTTCGGCAGTATTGTTGCATTCTACGCACAGGTCTTCCACGCAGCAACGCTCACAATGACATTGCAAATGGTTTGCTCTGAAGCGAACTCACCTCCGCCGCGAACGCGGGGAATACGTGCCACAGCACGGCCCGTGCCCCAGGACTCGGCGGAAGTCTGGTGTCCAGCTTCCTTCGACACGGCGTACGGCTGGCGGCTGTTCTTCGCCATGTTCATGTGAACGAAGTTCACGATGTCGGGCCTGATGGGCGCCTTGAAGACAGCCGGCAGCGCCACAGTGGCGCCGGACTGCTCGTTCTTCTCATTGTAAACGTTGACTAATGGTCGCGCTAAGGTGTACGCCTGCAAAAGAAACGCGGAAAACTTGCAGACTCCACTGTCACGCTCGCAATATCTCTAACGATCGTTCGGGCTGGAGATACTGCACTCAAAACTACGGCGACACTAAGCGGCCGGCGCATGTCAATCATCACTATACATCAAGCGATGTAGCAAAGCACTGTCACGCGAAGGAAAACATTGCAAGACGATAAGCGCAAGATGCACATCAGGCAAAAGGTGCCCCCTCGACAACAAGCGTGTCAAACTCGCGAGACAGGCTCGTGTACCACGTGGCCTAACTAAAGCGTGTAATCAACGACGTGACAGGCTTTACGTCAAGCAGTCACTGATGTATTATTTGAAGCACTTAAAAACACTGCATGGATACAACAGACAACACCAAGCAACACGTAGCACGCGGAGCTGGAGACCGCTTTCTTTTCTTCTCACGCGATTTACCGCTACAAGCTCACGCACTAGGCCTACTGCTACCGGCAGCCCAGCTAGCGAAACATTTCGCACACATCAGATATGAATGCGTTAAATATACCAGCGTAATCTGAATGAACCATAGATAATGCGCTAACAGCGTAACATTTAATGCAGAAATTAATAACTTACCATTTTTAAACGCGATTATGTCACGGAGACTACCTATCGCCTGCGCATATGGCGACGACGGAGCCGAAAAAGGGCGTAGCGATACGCGTACACACGTTTGTGACCGGAACTACCGGAACTTCCGATACCGAAAACAGTTGCTCCTGCCGCGACAAAAAGTAGATCTTAAAAGAAGCATTTTCTTTTACTCAGCACAAAAGGAAACTGTTTCTACGTTATTTTGTATATATAATTAAAAATAATTTATTAAATGATACGTTAGCCACAGTAAAATATTATTGTTTCACAATTGCTATCGCTAGCGTTTGTTGCGCCATCTCTTGTAAACGCTTGTAAACAACACAACACACTGCCAACACTGCTCTGCAGAGAAGACGACTTTGCGTGCTTATCAACACTGCGACATGGTGAGTAGTTATGTAAATAACATTCGTGTCGATTAGTTTCTAACCATTGCGGAACAGGACGCCTGCATACATTGATGTTCTGCTTTCCAGCAGGCCGGAGAGCGTGAATTAAGCGACGGCCACCACGATGTAATAGTGCGCTACTTGAAGTTCTCTAAATCGCAGCGAGCCCAGCGTCTGAAAGTTATCGACAAAAGTTTCGACGACGTGAAACATGCGAGGTATACTTTTATTCGTTTCGTTTAGGGCACGAAATCATTAGTAGGGGCTTGTTTCAATGCGCACGTTTTCGCAGGCTCCTCGAGGAAACGTACACGTCCGAGGAAGTTCAACAGATCCTCGATGATCTTTGCACCGTAGTGCGAGCCGAGGTTGAGAGCGAGCTTATCAATTCGGCTCATGCAAACGTGGTTCTGCTGAGACAACTCTGCAAGCAAGCGGAACAGTGGCACCTCCAGCTTCAGGCAGATATGTCGGAACTTGAAGATGGGTAAGCTCATATATGGCGTCCGCGCTCGTATCTGGAGCAGCTTGTAAAACCACTTCTTTATTCTATGGTATTCTATGGTAAAACGCGAGCTTGGGACCAGTGGGACGTATTTGCGGACGATCACTTTCGGCGATACTTTCGCGTGACGTGGCGCCCAACCAGCCAATCGGCTCATCCGGTTTTGCACTGAAAGTGATCCGAAAGTGACTGACCGAAAACACGTCCTCATATTTCGGCGTAGAGCTTTCGGACCGCGGTATTCGAGGAAACGTTGCATTTCTGAGCACTCTGGGGCCTTACCCAGTAAAACCGTACAACTCTACGTTCACATGTGCTAGTAGAGGCTTCGCAACACAGACTGCAAAAATATTCAGGTTTTTGGCAGATACCGGCCGTGGTTCGTAAGCTTTTGACGCCAACCGTGCAATTACCAGATCCCCCTTTCTTTTCCCACCTGCTTAATGACACCTCTCTTCCACATATTTTTCTCTATGCTTCTGCTGCCACTAACTTAGGCAAATTAAATAAATTGTTTATTCACTCATTCTAACTACTTAATTCTGAACGAGATTTAGTGCTTCCCTGTTCTCGCTTAAATTTTTCAACAAGATTGTGTTTTTTGGTCTGCTTCGGACAATAACATACTACATGGCAGCATGGTTTGCCTAGCTCACTCAGGCTTTTTATTGCTGACATAAAGCGAAACCAATCCATGTCACACGTACTGCAGCAGCTTAAACCTCTGGTGCTGAGGTTCTTGTACAGCAGCACGGCTTTTCATATTTCGCACATGAACCAGGTGAGCAAAGATGCAGAATGCTGTATTGAGCATTGTGGGCCAAAAATGCGATCTTATTGAGAGAGAGCAAGGAGAGGAAAGCAGGGAGGTCAACCAGACGAGTGTCCGGTTTTCTACCCTACACTGGGGGTAAGGGAAAGGGGGAGAGAGGGAGCACTGAGTGCACGTGGGATGATGCACAGGGACACTATAAGCGGTCTCTTAAACCGGTGCACTTCAAGTAGTGTACTAGTGCACAAATCACATTTTGTGCCAGTGACGTGTGTAGCCATGCATGGTCCGAATATCTTTGACTCGGAGAACGGTCTTGAGTCCAGTCGGTTTAAAGTTGTCCTGAGAGAGAGGCGTTGTACGTTGTAGCGAGGACAGGTACACAATAGGTGCTCGATGGTTTCCTCGCAACTACAGGAGTCGGGCTCTCGATCAGCCATTCCAATAGCATCTTGTTAAATTTTAGCACTAGCAAAGCAGCGCGGTAAATCCAGCATACCTAATTGCTGGAGTCCAGGTTGCCATGTAGTCACTCTAGCCACAATCACTACTGTGACGTGAGGTAAGCACATCACTGAATCCCCTTTACATGACACCTCAGGGGCGGATCCAGGTTTTTTCCGAGGGGGGGGGTCAGCTTCTGTCAATGATGATGATGATAGTAGCCTTTCTTATTTACCGAAATTCACCGTTTCTGCTCACGATAAACCCGCGTTTATACGGCTAGAGCAACACCTGTAGCCCGCCGCGGTGGCTCAGTCAGCTCAGGCGTTGCGCTGCTGAGCACGAGATCGCGGGATCGAATCCCGCCGCGGCGGCCGCATTTCGATGGAGGCGAAATGCAAAAACGCCCGTGTGCTTGCGTTGTAGTGCACGTTAAAGAACCACGGGTGATCAAAATAATTCGGAGCCTTCCACTACGGCGTGCCTCATAATCAGAACTGGTTTTGGCACGTAAAACCCCCGAACGAGGAAGAAGCCCTATAGCGAAGCCAGGTATCGGTTTCTCCGAGCTTATAGGAAAAGGACTTTACCCAATACAGCCATGTGCTTGGCGGCTGTGCCAAGCACATGGCTGTGTTCAATACAAGGTGTTCAAAACTAAGCTTTATGGTTTTCCTTAAAATTAGGCACTAGGAGGCACACGAAGACCACCTGTGCACATAAGTGATGTGGCCAGGGGGGCACAAAGTGAGCTGATAATTATCGCTGTGAGCAGCCCAATTAACTCAAATTGAACAATTATTTTTGTCGACTGCAGTAAGTCGGTATGTTTGTATTGAAAACTTAGAGGCAGTCGTGTTTCTACACAGTATCAGTCGGAAGAATTATTCTAGCGTGTTCATGCTCCGCGATATCCGCCTCCAAATTTCAATTGTCGTACTGCGCAGAGTTATCGAGTCGACGCGAAAGCGGTTTATGCCTTGCGTTGCTGTGGAAGGGAGGCATTTTGAACATTTTTATGGCATTGACATCTTGATGGGTGGAGTGTTTTCATGAGATCTGTGCATGACGACACCAAGCTTAACGCGGCGATATGAAATATTCGTTAGCATAGCTAAAAAGGTTTCTGCTGTTGATGCTGCAGTTGTTGCTCTTGATTTCAATAAAACTTACAATACTTGGAAATCAGCAGTCACTTTATTTGCGTAGCCCAGGCAAGGACCATGCCCGGTCGTCTAGTCACCATTACGCACGCGCACTGCCCTCCGGCTTCTCCGCTCGCGCCATTATTTCGGCTTGGCAGCTGCGCCATGTTTACAGGCTGGACGGTCGCGTGTTCCGACAGTGGTTACGGGTTCTTCGATTTTTTTTTTTATTTCGCCAGCCGTGAGGGGAAGGGGGACAGTTATTATCTTTGCCAATGCCTCCGCCCCGTTGTCAGACTAAACGCCGCACTCAACAGCCGCGTCACATCAGAGAGGAGCTTTGCGCCGATCCTCACTCTCTTGCATGCGTAATCATGCGAACGACAATTAAAAATTTGGAGTTGGATATCTCGGAGCATAGACATGCTAGAAGAATTCTTCCAAGTGAAACTGCGTAGAAACACGACTGCCTCTAACTCTTTACTACAAACATACACACTTACTGCAGTCAATAAAAAGTTACTTATTCAATTTTAGTTGATTCGGCTGCTGACAGCGATAATTGTCTTCTCAATTTGTGTCCCCCTGGGCACATAACTTATTTGCGCAGGTGGTCTTTACGTGCCTCTCAGTGCCTAATTTTAAGAAAACCATAAAGCTTAATTTTGAACACCCGGTATATCTAGCGTGTATTGTTTCTTAAAATAAAATTTGGGATGATCTGTCGCAGGTTCGTTATAAATGCGTATAAGGACGGGTCCCTCTTTGGAGTTCGGTTGGGACACCTTGATTTCCTTAAGAAGGTTTTTTGTGTTTGGCTGAGACACCTTCGTTTGCTTTGTAGCACTAACGCTCCGCTCCAACGAGGCAACCACTACGCTGGTTGTTTACGATATGCATATCACCGCGTATGAAAACTCACGACGCCACCAACAAGAAGAACGATGTGGCGTAGTAGCCGAGAGCGCGAGCCAGCGTCTTCATGCTTTGTTTCCCACGCAACGTCATCCTTTTACACAAGTTGCACATCTGCTCCCATTTCTCTAACCACGCGACGCCATCCTAGGCCCGCGCGCTGGCGTTGGCCGCTGACGTCACGCTCCCCCACTTCGGAGCCGCTGCTCGAGACTTCGCCCCGCTCCGCGAGAACGCCCACTCAGATAAACGGATCCGGCGGCTTTGAGCCTCCTATGCTTAATGTAGAGCAATAAAACTGCGAAGTTACAATGAAAAACTTGTAGCGTACGAACGGTACTGTGCTCGTGCTGGATATTGTCAACGTGTAACTGTGATCACAATGAGTGCTACAGTTAAAAAATGTTGCCTATGCGTAGTTCTTAGTTTAGCTGTTCGTTATTGTTTATATATGAACACTTCAGCGAGAGATCTCTTTCATTAAGCAGGTTGGTCGCAAAACCGATGACAGCCAATGAGGCAACCAATGACACCCCAAGGGGGAACTAAGTTGATCAGGCGCGAAGGTGCTCGCGCGGACATCGGCGTGCTTGGCGAAAGGGACATCCCCTCGTTCATTCGACGCCACCGACGGGACGAGTAAGGCACGGCCGGCGCCAGGAGGTCCAAGGTGTTCATGAGAAAAAATAACTACGGCAACTTCGCGACACCGCACCCCTACGGAATACAACTAAGCTTGTGAGCGAGCTAGCTTTGCTTCTACATGGCTAATACCACTGGTACGCGCGAAAAATACTTTTGAAGAATGCTGGTGGCCATATTTTTTTGCGACAGGGCCATCCCCCTGTCAGCGAGGGGGTGATGCAGAAATCTGAGGGGGGGGTCAGGACATCCGGACATCCCCCCTGGATCCGCGCCTGCACCTCTAAACATTTATTGGGGGCAAAGGTTTTCTTGTTCTCATAATTGTTGGCAATATTGCTTTTCATTGGTGTATGTATATTGTATGCTCGTGTTCCCAGATCACTAATTGAAAATGTTGGTGGCATGGAACTGGAAGGATTGAGCACAGGAAAGCAATTGCAGGCGTCTTCATCAAGGTCACACAAGTTGAGCCCCCTTGAGGACTCGCACGGACCAAGCGCTCTTCTGCAGAAAGTACGTCCCAAAGTGAATTGGTGATGGATTGCTCGTAAAGAAGTTGTGATTTACAGATTTTTTGGATTTCATTGTGTATCCATGCACATTTTGGTCTTGTAGGAAATAGCACGAATGAAGAGTGAAAATGCAATGCTGCGAAGTCGGCTGAAGGATGTTGAAAGTCAGGTACGGATGCTTAGCTTTGCAGGTTTTATACGTAATAGTTGCACTATGTGGCTATTGTTGAAATTAACGCTGGTGTGACAGACAAAAATACAGTGAATCAGACGAATACATCAGGTCTAACATTTCGCTTTGGTCGTAATCACAGTATCTGATTCACTGCCTGTTTTATCCGCATGTCCTGCCACCACTAATGCCAGTATTGTTTTATGAACAAGCCAATGTTCGAGTGCTTTCTGCGTACTTATGTGACAGCAATGTTTTCATTTTCAGGTTTCTCAGATACTAAACCAGAAGTCTGAGCTGGCTGAGAGGTTTAACCAGAAGAAGTGTGAGCTCATGGAAAGCTTGAGGAACAAGGTAATGCCTTCTCGTTTTTGATCATTTTTGTTAGTTAACCTTATGTGTGGCCCAAAGTGCTATGCAGCATACGGCACTCACAGCACTTGAACATATTCTGTAATAAACAAATCTTATAGGAAATGCTACGTAATTTGTTGTAATTTAAAAGGTGCACAGAAGTGAATTGAAGTGTGCAGTAATAGTGAGTCTCGTACTTACACTACTGGAAAAGCATTATTAGACCAAAAATTGGAGAACGCTTAAGCTTCGCCTTTAAGAGTGGAACACGATAGCGTTATCGGGACCCGTTTACATCACATTTTTCTTTGAGTCGGTTTAACTGCTTTATTCACTGATAGCATATCTAGTTAATGTACCTAATTTTTAAACTTAACTAACACTTGCCAGATGTATTGCAACTGTTGCATGAACAACATGAAGTGCAAGTTTGCCCAAGCTGCACATCTTTTAATTGAACCTGTGTACCTTGAGCTTGACTAAATTGTCAGGGATTCACAGTACATTTGCAGTGGTCTCGGTGCATACACATTCATACATATCTGTCTCGTTTGTCCTCCTGTGCATCACTTGAAAGATATCTGACTGCAAAATATGCCCTAGCTGCCGAGCTGTCACATTGCCCTAGCCAGGATTAGATATCAGGGAGCGTTAGAAATAGTGTACCTAAGCAGCTTTGTATACGCAAAAATTCTAACTTCATTGTAGGCCCTCTGCATTCTTTTGTGCTCTTTCATACATCCAGCAGATTTAGTCCCTCTAACTTTGGGTCCTCTATATTTCTAAAACTCCCTATTGGCACTGATCTGAAACTTATGCCTCTTTTGCATACCTGTACTTTAAAGGGTCCCTGAAACGGTTTGGATAAATTTTCTAGGCTCGTAGTGCACAAGCTACAGTAAAACATTTGTGCCACAACATACCTTTCTTTCTCTGTTTGCAAACAGCATGACGTCAGTGCAGGTGCCCTTCCCACCTACCGCACCTCCAAAATGGGCGCTGGTTGGCAAAAAAACTTTCAACCAGCTGCATCTCTCGGCATAGGAGCGCTGATTGTATATAAAGTGTTGCGATCACAATTCCTGCACATTGATATTTTCTGAAGCGAAGCGACAGCATCTACGAATTGTGCTTTGAAAGTAACCACCCTAGATATATTAACACAACAACGTAGTGTTATTGCCAAGTGCCTGGTGCCTTTAAGTCAGCATGTGGTGGTTTCGTAAGAATGGCATTGTAAAATGTGAAATGGCATTGCGATTTTCGTAAAAAAATTGCATTGCACTGACCCGAATGTACTTAATTTGTGTCCACTTATACTATAATCTTAAACAACACACAAGAATAATTTCTTCTACAACTATCAGCCATACCCAGTGGTCCATGCTTAATTTCCGATGGTGGTGGAATACAAAAGCAGTCATTGGCATGCTTTAGGTGCACGATAAAAAACCACAGGTGGTCAAAATTGATCCGGAGCTCTTCCTTACAGCATTCTTCATAAGCCACTATGCTGATCAGGCATGTTCAACACCATATTGTAATTAATTTGACCTATTAGTGAAAGTGAATGCACAAAGCGTCAATAAATAATACATAATTCGTTGCGCGTTAACTTTGCTGTGACTGCGCCCCCTTTGCTTGTTTTAACTTTAGAAGACCCAGTTTTGAATGTTTATATGCATCATCACAGCATAAATCTAGTGTCGTAAAAGTAAGTATAAAAACAAGAAAGTTCACTGTTTTAGTTAAGAGCCATAAAATCTACTATAAAGCGCGAAAATTTTAGTGGGTTGCCTGTTGTGCAATCCCTGTGGCAAAGCATACACTCGCAGTTCTGTATATGGTAAAAACATGCTAGTAGCGCATGCATATTCCTTGTAGCGATTCGTACGCTGCTTGAGGAATGGTAAAAAAACGTGCTATGAGCTCATTTACAGTCATAATAGATACAGTCCTATAGATTATGCTCAATTTTTTTTTCTCCACACAACGCAGACAACAATGAGATGTATGGGCTCACTGGTCATAGCGTCTTATTCATTCCTACCTGTGTAAAAATGATGGGCCCTGAAGTTACGCCTAGTCACTGCCGCTGCCCCTTTTACACGTCAAGGGCATCCATATTTTCACAAACGAGGTGCATTGCTAATCGTTCATTACACCACACACACACATCCACACAACAATGTGGTCTGTTTCCCTACGCAGAGATGAGCCCATAACCGTCGATACAAACTCTGTCATGCCACAACAAATAAACAAAGACCACAACAAATAAACAAACAACAAAGAAAAGCCAATGTCGCTGTCCTTCATCACACAGTCCACGACAAACCACCTCGTTGTTCACTTCCGCAAGTAAATAAGCCAGCGTGGCCAGTTTTTCATCACGCAGTTTACGACACATCAATGTTTTCCGGCATACAGTACTGCTAATCTGACTGATAAAACAGTTGTGGAGGTTGAGGAAAAAGAAAAGAGACGCGTCCGCATGGCACGCTCCCGCACCTAAGCACTGCGCGTCTGCACCCAGCTGAGAGCTGGCGGAGGGGGCCTTTTGCCAAACAGAGCCACTGAATGTACGCCAGTGACATCACCGGTGCTGTGTGACGTATTCAGGGAGAAGTCTATTTAAGTGAAGCACCTCATATTAAGAGAGCTATGGACGATTGCTAACCCTCCTCCTTAACTATGCTTCTTCTCAACTTGTTCGCCAAGCTATCGGGGCTAAGCTCTGCCTTCACTGGCTCTGTGTCATGATGTGACGTTGTGTCATCTACATCCGGTGTCTTGAAGCCTCTCCACTAGATGCCTGGACGTTGATCCCCAGCAAGAGCAATCCAAGCAGCATGCCTTGCGAACATTGTCTTAGCGCCGAGCGTGTTCGGTATTTCGGTAAACGCAGGCGAGCTGGGCGTTGTGGCGGGTGCACGAAGGCATAAACGTGAGCAGCCTGCACTATGTAGCCACCTGGTGGCACAGAGCTCAACCAGCCAAACACAGAGCTAATACTGCTGTAACCAAGTGTAAAACATTTATCATATTTAAAAAGACAATGTGTTCACGATTATGCTGCTGCCGTAAATTTACGCCAGCAGCAAAGTAGGATACACTTGGTTACTGCCATATGAGTTCTGTGTTTGCCTGGTTGAGCTCTATGCCATCAGGTGGCTGCACCCTGCAGGCCGCTCATGTTTGTGCCTCTGCCCATCTGGCAAAACACCCAGCCTGCCTACATTTATTGGAATACTGGACGCACTAAAATTCTCTATGTGGTAGTAATCGACCAGTGTGAAGTGATGGCCGCAAATGTGTAGATCCTGGTGCCGATCGGATACCGACAGCTCGATGCACTGCAGCCACTCCGCTTGCCTGCTGCCTTGCAGAGGGACACGATGTCACAGCTTGACGTATCGACAGTCGCTATGCTTGCAGCCCACAATGTAACAAGGGTGATCCATGGTGCTCATGCAAAGAAAGCTCGAGACCAGCACACCGCGCAGCTCACGTGAACATGGAGAACACAAGCAGACAACACTTACTGTGTGCTGGAAGTGCTTGAGTGTAGGGATACATTGTCCTTGTGTATTCTCTTTTTGTTAATTGTTTATAAAAACAAATTAACCAACATTACAACTATTATGAACATTTGTTCACCATAAATGATCAGAAGGACTTACCCTAACGACTCAGTATGTTTGTACAAAATTGTCGAAATCATTGAAGGGTCCCTTTAACTTCACCGCTTTCCTCCAATGACAGTCGTCACACCTAGCATGCCATAATGAAAAGCGAACATGGTTATTATTTTTTATAGTCATCACACCTAGCATGCCATAATGAAAAGCGAACATGGTTATTATTTTTTATAGGAATCATTGTTAAATTCTACCTTTCATGAAGTATACTTGAAGGCACACCCACCATGAAGCCACGTCATCCACAGTGCATCTTACAGTGTACTCATGTTGGTGTGATTGCTTTGACGGGCAGCTTTTGAGGTCTTGAAATCTGATCTTGAAATCCACAGAGTGCCACAAGAAATAAAGCAGAATATGTGCACATTTGTGGAAAAGGAAAATATGAATTATGTGCATATTTTGCATTGATTTTGTTGTATGGCTTCAGTGTGTTGTCTTTTTTAGCTGTTGAGATAATTTGTATGCATTACTTCCACCTGCTGGCCTAAGCACACATTGTTTAGGCATATCAACACACACGTTCGTGCACATGTTAATGCGAATGAAGTGTAGGCACAGATTTTTTGTGCGTGAGCATTTCTTTGTTGAATGCAGACTAAAAAAAAAAAAAAGAGGTAGCCCCCTAGGTGACACTGTTTGAAGTTGAAAGGGAAGTGTAGATCTTAAATTAAGCTTGCCCTGGGGGGGAAATTTCTTTTAGTTTTTAAAAGTGTGTTGTCAGTAGTTTGATTAGAAATACTAGATGTTTTCCTTTTTTATTTAGAGTTGTTCACTGTGATTAGTTGCACATTCTGCCTGTACTTTCAACATTCTGCCTGTACTTTCAACATATTGGTGTGAGGATGGACACGTCACGTTGGCATTTGTCATATGTTAAGTTTCAAAGGCCACAGTGACATGCATGAATGTTACAGTATCACTCACATGTTCTATCTTTGTATTCTGCAGAGATGAAAATGCTGTTATTGGCATTTTTTCATATCATATGCATTATTGTAATGCATACATTGCAGAATAGGGCAGTATTTTTTTTTCTTTATAAATTCTATAGTATTTTCACAAATGTGAGCCTTATTCTGTTGTTCTAGAGTAATGCATGGAAATTTTATGCCCAGCTGGGAGGATGTTTTATGATAACATTTTTTTTTGTTTTTTGAACATTGATTTCATATACCCCTTCCAGGAAAGAAAAATGGACGAATCAACAGAGTTTATAGAAGACCAAATGACCAAAGTCAAACTCGAAATGGAGGAGGTACTTCGTCATTTACTAAGCATGTTTTTGGCATGCATTGTGACAGGTTTTAATATTGCTGTGTACAGCCTTGAATAATCATTATTATCAATATTTTCTTTTTTTTCAGAGCCTAAACAAAAGCCGGTTGTCGCAGCAAAAATTGGAATCTGATTTGGTAGTGACTAAGCAGAAGCTTCTTGAAGTGCAAGCGCAGCTGGACTTGGCCGAAAAAGTAAGTAGGGTGTTGGAAGTATGCTCCTCTTTACCTTCTGTTGGCAGGAAGTGATTTCTTTCACCTTACCTAACCTTATGGCGTAATGTTCATTGTCTAAGCATGTAACTAAATTGTACTTTACTATAAAGGAAATTCTGTAATTAAAAGATCGCTTTGCAATTCGACACCCATGATCTTGACTTCCTGTAAGGCAGAGATTGACCTGACATTTATTTGGTCTACGTCAATCCTATGGAACATGAGAAGGAGGAAAACGAGCAGTGATGGTGATTATGTACAGTCAGCCGCAAATGTTTAATGACCGTGGCACCTGAGGAGACATTGAAGTTGCAGTGTCTTTCTGTTTTATGACCGTGTCTGTTTTCGTGAATACAAAAAGTAGTACACCTAACAAAAATTAAACTAAATCTTTATCGCCTTCTTGCTGCAGTGCAGTGGTTATTTGCAACTTTGTTTTAAACTAATCATGGACGAGTGGGTGGCGATGTCGATTTTTGCGTAAATGCTTCTGGCGAACGACACTGGGCGACAATTTTGTTTGTGTGATTAAAAGATTACATATATTTATATTTGTGCTTTGGCCAGCTCTAGAAACACCTCCAACCATCAGTCAGTGCAACCTACTGCAGAAAGACGGTTGTCTTGGAAAGTGTTCGAGGGCCCCTTTAGCATGGGCAGAGGTGACACGGAGCATTGTAGGCATTGTAGCCATTAGTGCTATTGACAATGCTGTCTTGAGTTGCCGACCACAGCAGCATTCTAGTTTATGACAGTTTCAAGGTAGTCACGGGACCTAGATCATGTGAAGAAAATATCCAGATGGATAAAAATTGACTGGAGCACATGTGGCAAGCACTCAAGTCATGACCATTAGCTTACTGATATTCTTGAAAAGAAAAGTATATACTCTGTGCATTCTACCGGTACCAACTTTTTGGGCTTGGATGATAACAAGGAAACTTGAAATGAAGCTAAAGGTCATGCAACAAAGAGAGGAGTTTGGCAGTTGAATTATTTTAGTAGAGATTAAGTTGAGTTCAGAAGCTCGAATAAGGGTGTAGATTATGTGGTCTGTGAGGGTAACAGAAAGGTTGCCAAGAGAAGGAAAAAGAAAAGGCTGTTGAAGATGACAGAGAATTAGGTGCTGTAGTGAGAAGAGGAAATAGCTGCTGTATGGTGGAATCGGCTGTTGCGAGATGGGGGGTACTAATTAGGAATTGCTAGAATAGTTTTTTTGCCTTGCTCATGGTATAATGGTGACAGGTGTTGGGGGAGATTAATTTGCCTCTGGGGGCACAGGCTTGGCTTTGGTGTGCTTGACAGCACCAGTCGACCCCCCGCTATAATGAATGTATGCAAAATTGACCAGCACTTCCTGTCGTGGCGTAGCACTATGTTATTAAGGCGATAGCTGAGTCTCACGAGTCGGTCGGCCTTGAGCGTAAATGCGTCGACGTTACGAAAGGTACGAAAAGGCTACGAACCCTCGACCTTTGGTGGGAGTCGAATCCACGACCTTTGGTTTTAATTAAGGCTACAAACCATCGACCTTTAGTGTTAATGAAGGTGGATTTAATTAATGCACAGTTAATTAAGATACAGTTAATTAAGGCACTCGAACCTACGATTGTGGGTGAGAGTCGAACCCTCGACCTTTGGAATTAAGAGCAATGACTAAGCGAATTAAGAGGATGTATAAGCAAATTAAGAGGGATGACTAAGCGAAGTAGACTAAGCGAATTAAGGGGTATGTGTACGTCATGTGTCCGTCTTTAATGCATCGGCACTTGGGCTATCGCCTTCAAGTCGTCTTAGGGATAACATAGGAGACCCTGTGAATTTTTGCTTTAATTGGGTTCGAGGTCACAGACTTGTTTCTTGTCAGGGCACCATCATTTCAATGGAAGCAGAATTAAATAACAGCTGTCTGCCAAGATTTCAATGTGTGCCAGCGGAATCTACGAGATCAAAATTCATACAGCCTTCTGTTATGGCATCCATCTGTGTTGAGGTGTGTAGCCAGGTGTAGCTTTAAGGCATCTTCAACCAAAAGAAAGGCCCATCACATCATGGCCCGTCCACTGTTTTCCACTCTACCTGCAGAGCTGGCTTTGCAGTTGTGTAATTCATGCTCCCCTTGGCCGCAGCTTTGTGGCAATGAAATTGCCATTTTTGTCACTTGCATAATGGTGGCCAATTCCTTCTTCCTTCCCCTCTGGATACTACGTATTTCATTGTACATAATCATTGAATGTTAACAGCCAGCACTTTGTTTGTTCTCTTCGTTAACCCGGGTTTTTGTGCTGTTTCCTCACGTTTAATATCTGGCCTTCTTTTAGAGGCATTGTGAGAGCCCTCCCCTTCGAGTGGCCAATCAGTAGCCAAAGAAAGGAGACATTATCTCCTCTGTTAATGGCTTTAATAAGTAATTGGACCCATCATGATGGCTCAGTGGCCGTGTAGTCTGGCTGCTGAACACGCGTTCGCAGGTGTGATTCCTGGGTTCAGGGGTCGCATTTCTTTGGGCACACAAACAGCACTGAGCCTTAAGTGTACATTCAGGAACCTCGGGTGTTCAAAGTAAATGACAAGCCTCTATGCTGCAGCATATTTCCAGGCATCTTTGTTGCCTTGAGGTGATCAATTCATCAGTTTTCCGACATTGAAGCAGGTGGTATTATTGCATGCATCTTGATTCGGCCGTCAATTATAGGTTGTCTGCAGCAACTCTACACGCTGATACTACATGCATGTACACGCAGACATAAAGAAAGGCCCCCTGCTTTGTTGCATTCATTCACATTCTCTTACTAGACCGTAAAACCGCTGTCATTCTGAAGAACTAGTGCATCTCTGTGCAATCTAATTAAAGAAAAGTTGTCTCTCCCAGGAGCTGGAAAAAAAGTTCAGCCAAACCGCAGCTTACACAAACATGAAGAAGATGCTGGCCACTAAGAACGATCAGATCAAGGAGCTGCGCACTGTTCTGGCTACGTGAGTCGTTGCTTCAGACGCACGAAAGCCACGGGCATCTCCACACACTTGCACACTAAGGGCTGCGCACACTCCCACTACTGCCTGCAAGCCTGGATTTTTATTCGCTCTTTTATTGTTTCTTTCTTTCTTTTTTTTTTTCGGGTGCACCTGATTGCAGCGCACGAAAGCGTTGTTGAAGCATGTGCTTCTCGCCTAGCACATTGTATACCTCAGTCATACACTTGTGAATTTAGTGTCACTTTGAGCGAGTGTGCCTTGCTTCAGTGAGTGTGATTTTGACAGCTTGGTGCTATGTGGCAAAATGAAAAGCCATTCAGAATTGATGGCAGTGTAAATAGGATGCTGCAACAAGCACTTGAAGTGGTTATTAATATTTGGGATTAACCGTTGTGTGGTGAATCTATATTGTGGTGCTAGAGGCCTAGTCAGGTGACTGTTGACGTCGCGGTCATCTCCTGCATCACGACAATCATGTATTGTCCACCAAATAAATGAATGTTACTTCTTAAGATTGTAAGATTAATTAAGTATGTATCGTAAGAAACTGGCGAGACAGCAACACCACCATGCACCTGGGCAGTATTCTAATTTGCTGTTTTGCATGCAGTGTAGGTCATGATACTGGCAGCGGCTGAAATTGAGCATTGGAATTGCGAGCTTTTTTTGTGGTTTGAGACAAATGTAGTAATAACAATTGCACAAAAATACAATGCTCCTAGTTTTCTTTCTCTTTTTCTTTCTTGCTGCTTTTGTTCACGCTTGCAACAGCTATTGCCAAGGCTGCATACTTTGAGGGAGCTGGACGAAGTGAAGCAGGTCCACAAAGCAAACGAGCATCATTTCACTCTGTCATGTGTCTGTCATGTCTGAATGACACAAATGGCAAGTAACACTCGCTCAAAGTGGCATTAAATTTGTTCATGTTAAAGTGACACATGCATTCTTGTTCCCAATAGGTTTCAGACTGGAGAGACGTAGAGACAAAAGAGATTGTCGAGTTTGTACGGGTGGCAGTCTGCAGTATATAAGGCAGCCGTTTAGAGTGCTGGAACCTTCTAGTCTTTATTTATCATTATTTCTTTGTAATACAAAATGCTCACCTTTGTCTTTTGGCGCATTATGACCATCACTGTAATGCCATTGTCTTTTTTTTTTCTTGATTGTGTTTTTGATGTTGCATTCAATGTTCTTTACGTGATGTTCAGTGCAATATGTTTTACTACATTGAGATCTACAACATGTTAATTTATCAAGTAACATTCGCATTGAATTTAGTGGCATATAAACTCCATTTCTCCACCTGAACGTTATTTTTAAGCGCATTTTTCATGGGGTCATTCTCATTTTCACGTATCTGAAACTAAGTGAATTTACTATATTTGTATAGGCAGATTGGTGGCTGACAAAGGAAGGCTATTAGAGACACTTCGATCTGTGATAGATGGCATATTTACTGTGATCACTAGCTGCTTTACCTGTATACACGAGGCATTTAAGGCAGCTGGAATGTTAGCTCTCACCTGTTTGCTAATGTTAAGAAGAAAAACACGGTTGTCTGTTGTAGAAAAACATATTTTCACAGTAGGGAAAGGCACATCAGTAAATGTGATATTCACGATACGTGTGAGCAGAATCAACAGGCCTTCCTTTACACTTGCATTTGAAGGTCAATGTTAAGTCTAGCGAGAGTGATAGCTTAAGGTCCCACAATACCTGTACTTTTATCGAGAGCTGATGAGAGAATGCCACTTGAGGAAACAAATGGTAATGCGGTTACACCTCGATATAACAATTGTGGATGTAACAAATGATTAGATACAACGAATATAAAGATTTCTGGTAACATGTTACGTCACTGGCTTTTATATAACTATAGCGAAACTTGAAAAGCAAGACTTGAAGCAACATTGGTTGCAGCAAAATTTGTTTCTTCTCGTATAGTAATGTTATCGAGAGTTCGAAGGAACACTGTCTGGTTGGGTAAAAATGCATTATTAATACGTGCAACAGGTCACTGACCATTGTCAAACTGTTTTTTGATATTGGTTAGTGTCGTGCTGTACTAATATTTGTTTTCTCGCAGCTAAATATATGTATTATGGTAGCAAAATTATCGACTTCTCAGCAGGAGCAACTTGTAGCACCAATTTTTCACATATTTGAATGATCTGATATGCAAAAGTGCACATTCTGGATGCATATGTGTTCTTTGGCCAGCAGCTTGGCTTGCCTGAAGTTGGCTTGCTAGCCATAGCGTGATGTTACATGGGGGCGTGTTAACGACAGCGCAATATGTTTCTTAAGAATCTAGTGTTGTTTATGTGTCAGGTATTGGTGGACACAAGTTACCGAATGGCCAGCAAAATTGTGTTCTCTCTGCCAGTGAGTTATTAGCCTGGACTGGCCACTTGGAACGGGGATATATAACATCACAATAGTGCTTCTTCTGCATGGACCTGACCACAAATTTATTTTCGTTGATAGATATTAGTGTGCACATTTATAATCATATTAGGTGTAATGAAAGTATTGTTTTGCATGATATGGTTGTTATAACGACGTTTGACTGTATGCCATTCACACATTGGCACGCCATGCTGGTGATTTTGTAGGTCATGATTTAATGGGCACCATTGGTTGATGGAGAGGATAATGCAGAGAAGGCATTACACTCTTGCAACTATACTTGTAGACAACTTTTTGTGACAATGAATTCAAGGCTAAAGTGCTGAAGTGCATCTAACGGTGAGAATGTTGCGGTAGAGAGCTGCCAATTGAATTGCAATTTTTATTGAAGCAAATATAAAATCTGAAATTGATCCGAGAAATCTGAGAAACAAAATTCCCGTTCTTTAGATTGCGTTGCGATTTTGACCATCCAGTAGTCTGGTATGGATATGTTGCTCTGGTATACAGTACTGCTTTGCTGCTTTAATTTTTGTTTCAAAAAGTCGGAAGCAAAAGGAAATTACCTGATAAAATGTTTCTACACATTCATTGCTTTATTTCGCTTGTTGCTGAAGAAGCAAGGAAATTGCAGTTTTATGCTAAATGACTTGCGTTTGTGTCACTGTGGCAGAAATTCACTATCAGGGCACAGTAGGCATTGAAACATAAGGTGGCATGAACTTCGTCTAGGCTATTTGGTGGAGCCATCATTGTCACTGAAAGTTTTCCCGAGTATAGTGCTGCCTGATCGAGCATCAGCGAGTACTTCCATAGCGAAATATAATAAAATTGGCCAAACTATTTTATTTCACGTTTAAGTGCAGTGCAAGTATTTTATTGGCACTGGTTGACCATTATTTTAAAATTACACTGGGACGTAAGATGTCATCAGGGAGCTGGGTATGAATTTCAGAATTGACAGACTGAATTCTGTCTGTCAATTTATTGCTAATGGAAGCTCTAATCTTGGTAAAAGTGACAGTGCAAACATTTCTGGAGTGTTAATCTATCACTTTAGCGTGATTTAACGTTTGCTGCTACTGCCCCTTTGATGTTCAACACCATGTCACGTCAGCTTGTAGTGTGTGTGTTCTGTTTGCCTTTCAGCAGCATCACACCTTAAGCAAAAGAGTAGTGCATCTGATGTGCGACACACACATACAGTTACAAGCACACAGGAGGCCCAATTATTTTGCACATGGGTACAAAGATTCGAAAAGCTATGTTAGATGTGTACTTCGATAGGTAAGCTTGCACCTATACACATCACATGAAAGTGTAGCCTGTGCGCAGGTTAGCGTTTCACAGTTATAGTTGCACATTGTTCTAGTCGAAGGAAGAAAGTTGTTTATTTATAAGCGCCAACAAAGAATACACTAGGAAAATACTTGCAGGGAGTTTATTGTAGATATTGTACCGTGTATTGTATAGGTCAACAAGCTGTTTTTATTATTGGTATTATTACAGGTGGTTGCACATTGTACTTGATATATGAATATGCATGTGGTGCTGTGTAAGCAGTACTTTCCTGTTAGATGACTGCATCATTCTTAAATACCTGTGTGCACAGTAAGTTTGTTCGTCTCCAAGTGGTACATGTTGGTTCTTTAAGGCAGCCTTGATGACTACCCATGATTGCGTGATTCCAGCATCATGAAAACTTGTCACAAAGAACTGGATGTTCCTCATCATACATGTCACTTGAATGAGTGTTAGAAGGACTGTTTTGTAATCACTAGCGTTGGACCTGACCTGCAGGTGGGAATCCCTATTTCGATAGTTCAAGTTTGTCCGGGCTGTTATCTCTTTACAGAGCATCATTCTTTTGATGGTTCAGCAATTCTAGTCACTGAGATTTCCAGTTGTTGTCTGCAACCCAGCATGTCTGGGTCTTTGTGAGAGTGTTGTATTGTTAGTCCTGAAAGCTTTGGACTACCACCAGACCAAGCTTTTCTAGCTGACGTGTTTGCACCTTCCTAATCAGTTCTAAATTGTGCGGGGACAAATGATTAAAATGGTTGCCTAACTCTTTGTGCAACCTCATTTAATGCGCAGGAAATAGTAACAGGTTAGGCAATTGCAAAGTCTGGTTTCAACATTTCAGGCCTAGTTGATAAACATTTAGAATGCACCATAAAACCCGTGTATGAAAGCAGCCCAAATATGTTCTCTACTTGTAACCTTCGCTGGCAATTCTACCTTCTTGCCATTTACTCTTCGTGCTATCTATGTCCATTAAGTTGGCCATCGTACATGCATACTGATCACACTTGCCAGTTTCATAATATATATATGGATTACCAGAGGGAAACTGGCACAGCAGTCATTAAGCCACTGTGCAAATCAAGGGTAGGACATGCATGTTTCCCATTTGATATGGGTTCATTAAGGTCCCTTTTTTTAAAATTTATATTTCTCTCCACACTTCTTCCAAGCAGTTAAAAGTTTCATTTTTACAACAAATACATCGTTATGTGATACCCAGTACCTACTAGTAATCATCACAGCTGAGAGTACTTGTCACTCAAAATGGTCTTATCAGTAACAATATTTGGTACATCATATAGTAACTGTTGGTAATGTTTGTGATACTATTAAATGGCAAAAATTGGATGCAAATTGTTTTCTAGTACAACATTTGTGTTGAAAGATTGGGGCAGTATAAGAAAGGACAAGGTCATTAAAAACCTGAAAACAGCACTGCCCATTAATTTCCATGCCAGATGAAGCACCAGAATGCTGGTGCCAGTGTCCTAATGAAACGTGTTGCAGACAGGGACAATAATATCAAAGGACAAGACGCACAACACAGTTCCAACTGGTGTGTGTAGCACTATAGTACTAGTAACTCTAGTATTCAAACTATGAAACTGGCATGTGGAGTTTCAGGATAGGCAGCGAAGGGTAAGCATGGCGTCATGGGTGTTATCCTTGCAGGATTTGTAGATTTTTCTCTACCATGTCTAAAGACGTTGACTACAAGTATTTTTGTTTACTTGCTATCAAAGAAACTGTTTTACCTTCCTTGACTATATACGATATTGCAGTTTCATGTTTTGAAGTGCAACTTGGCAGGCCACAGTAATAGTCTGTAACTTGATTGCTCAGGAGTTGTTTCTTGTGTATCTCGGTGAATAAAGTATTCTATTCACTTCACAAAACGTCATGCGGTGTTCCTTTTCATGGAGTAATGCAACACACAGTGAAGACAAGTAGGAAAATATCCTTTATTACATTGCCACATCCTTAAATATAGAATTTATTTAAATTAGCGAGGCTTCACTTAAAAGAGCATCATGCACAATGAACATTTAAAGTAGTATTCAGTCATCAAATAACTTAAAGGACACTTTGCTCTCAACGTAAACACATAACACTATGATACACAAACCTATGGGTCACAGTGGATATAGTACAACACGCTAAAACGTATACATAAAATGTACAAGTCTAAAAAAGCACATCCCGCTGGCGCGGGAGTCCGTCTATACAAGAAACAGTCCGCATAAGACTTGTGGTCTGGAGGCGTATTTACACGTTGCTCATTTCACTGTCCGAAGCACATGGCTTGTGCAGGTGCAGTTTGTAGGACACCTTCTTCGCCATGAACCTGCGTACAAGATAAAAAAGGGTTTGTTAATCGGCAAGATTCACACAAAACGATGCCAGCTTTACTGTGTTCAGAAGGCCCTGCCAGTGCCGAGTTCCAGTGCCACTCGAGCGGCCATTTCGCAAAGGCAATGCTTTAAATGATTGCTCTTGAGCAAAGCGAGATGCTATCTGTGGCAAAAGTTCTTAGGTTGACGCTCTGCCGACCGTACTAGAACCACATGGCGGCGCTGGTAACTAGAGTTGGTTAAGGTCCCTAGAGACCTTATAGTTGGTAACCAACTTGAAAGTGCTGCGGTGATTGACTGCCCGCCTTTAAGTTTTTTCGGCATACCGAAAAGCAAATTGTCGACACCAAACAATAGCATTTATTAGCCTGTATTAATAAACTACGCTTTTCCAATGTCACGACTCGCCTCTGTGACGAACAATTCGTGTCACGTGGCAAAAATCACGGCGAAAGCCCGCACGCTAAAAGACTCCGAGAAGCGATACCGTTGGCGTGTGTATGTGCGCATTTGTGCCTCCTCCCCTCGGCGTCCGCGACGGTTGGAAACCGTTGGCGTCTGTATGCGCGCGCCGAAATCGGGGAAAATACTTTGATATGCGTGACGTCACCCTGGCGTACGGGCGTTGAGGTTACGGCACGAAGCGGAAGTTCAGCCTTCATTTTCTGCTGCAATAATAAACCACTCCTAGCGAAACGAATGAAACAGTATTGGAAACGCATCAACACTCTAAATTACTTTAGTCCTGCAATGACCTTCAGTGTCCCTTTAATCACGGAGAGAGAGAGTAAATATTTTATTACAAAAAGAAAAGGTAGTAAGAGTGTGGGAGGGACCCCTAGTCCAGGGTCCCGAGAACGATCTCAGCGACAGCACGGGCCCGTTGAACTAGGGACCAGCGGAAACACCATGCACGAACGATGAACTTCGTTTTATCCTGCAAAGCTTGCTTCACTGCCAGATATTGTTGCACTGGGAGATGCCTCCGCCATCCCGCAGGGGGCTTTTTCGATCAGTAAAACAGACAATTGCACTACCAATATTGTGATACTATCGGCGTCTATTAAAGTTATTCCTTGGGCAGAAATGTCGTTGGGATTTCCTGCCTAGGTACGAGCAGTCGCATTATCACGGAATAAATGCGTGAGCAAACTGAAATGACGCCGCTGTGGTGTCCACACGTGGGGGAATTTGCGGCAAGCGCACGAAACACGAATCTATTGCTCTAGAGGGTACTGCTTCATATCTGCCGATAGATTACTTCCACGTCAAGTGCTAAGGATAGCGGAAACTCACTGGCGTAGACATATATCGGATTTTCGATAGCGATTTTATTGCCCAGCTAATATATTTGTGAAATTGATGCTTCCATTTATTTTGTAACTTTCGAATTTTCTGCAACATTGGTTAAAAAAAAAGCTGATTTAAATCAGAAATTGCTCCGTTCAAGCGATGGACTAATTTTTTTAATGCAACAAGGCTAATCAAATTTAATGCAGTAAACGCCGAGCGAAACGATTTTTCTTTTGCCCTGCTTCTTCATATAACCATAAACCATAGCAAAAAAATATGACAGGTGTCAGTGCGCCCTAACTAATATGACACTTGAGGGTATGAAGGTTCCAGCAGGCGGAAAGACGCTGATCACAAGTAGCTGCAACTAAGTTTTACTTGGTATCAAATTAAAATGCTTTATAAGTGTTTCCTAAGCTTAATACTTGCTAATTCATCCTTCTTAAGCGCGAGGAGCGTGCGGTAGAAGTTTGTGCAACGTCGAAAATGTTTCAGTACTCCCTGCTGTGCGCAGCGTTTACGACCGAGCCAGTGGAGTCGGCTTTGCGAGGAGAAGGCTTACTTGGAGTGCTGGTTGTCGAAGACGAGGACGTAGACGCCAACGTTCTTCACGACGAGGTTGCCTTCGAATGGCTGCACGTCGGCCTGTACTCGCACCGAGGGCAGGATGACGTCCATCATCTCCAGCTCGGCGTCATTGTCAAGAGGCTTGTACCGCATCTCGAACGATATACTCTGCGTACAGAAACGACAAATAAGAGACGGGCCATAACTTAAGCGCGCACACGTAAACGGTAACTTTCAAGAAGCTATACTGTTAGAAACAGATGGCAACAAAGAATATAACTGGGATTGGCGTATTACACTTCTGGAATACTGCATAAAGTAGGCACGTTTCGCTCGGAGCAGAGGCTTGGTGTATCAGGAAACAAGTAAATCACTAGGTGGCGCCGCCGCCGTAAAATTTCCGCATTAGTTTCATGTGACGTGTATTGCTTGCGGCAATTTCGGGTCGACGGCAGGCGTGCGTGTATAAAATGTACATTACATTCTAAATTAAGTAGCAACTTTTGTAGGGATTTCCTGCACACAGGAAAAAAGCGTCGAATACCGGAAATTTCTACTAAATCAATGACGTCACGGGCGCAGTTTGTTTCTGCGCGAACTAAAAAAAATGGCTGAAAATTTTCAACTACCAAGTCGCAGTTTCGCCCGAAAGGCGAAGCATTGATAACGAAAGCAAATTTTTAGACTACACACGAATTAAGTTTCGTAGTTTTATCGGCCGCATAAATTGCAGCAAACGCTCGCTTACTAATTAAATTAATAGGCACGGTTTCACGCGCGCAAGGGGCAACACGCACAGATCTCACTCGATGACCGCGAACACACGCGGTCACAACGCTGGCGCGGTGAAGAGCGCCGGCCTCTAGGAGCGAACGCTTCCGGCTGTCCCTCGCTTGTGCGAGTCTGACACTTGAGATTGCGCGACCTCCAACAGTTGGAGCGTGCGGGAAGACAAGGCATGTGAAGAGACCAGCCATCTCGGCTCGTCCGGCTTTGCACCCGCTGCACATTACCTCAAAGATTACCCAAGCCGCGTATGCGCTCAGGCGCGCGGACAGTCACGGGCAGCCACGGCCGGGTTAGAGAAGTAGACGCGCGCTCATTTGCCCCGGGTCGCCGCGGCTGGCAACATCAGGGTGGCTACGCATTGTGTATGCATGCGGCTACGTCACGAAAAGTGGGTGGCACGGGGTGAAAGATTCGCCCAACTCTCCCGAAGGGTTCGCATGGCTCTGCTTTCCTGGCTCGAGGCGGAGTGTCAAACGGGAAGCGTTCTATGTTATGGAAAATGACTGCACAACAGGATACGCACCTTGGGCTCGCAATAGAACTGCCAGAAGAGCGCCGTATCTGTCACCGGGAGCAGCACGGGGATGCTGTAGCGTCCGCCGGCGTTCACCCACACCTCGCCACGGAGACCCGCCGGACCGCACTGGGCGATCTCGTCCATGGTGCGCGCAGCGCCCATGTGGAACAGCGCGCGGTCCTGCGTCGTCTTGGGCGAGCTGTTGTACGGGCTGCAGGCGAGCAGCGAGCGCGCGATCTCCTCGTCGCTGATGATATCGAACTCCTGCTTGGCCGAGCTGCTGCCGCTGTCGGTGAAGCTGCTGCTGCTCTGCAGGAACTGGGGCCTTCGCAGTCGAGGGAAGGACCTGCATGGGACGATCGAGCGGCTCAGCTGCGGCCTCCGGGAACGAGAACGCGGGCAGAAGGGGCGCACTCTTTGTCACGACTAAAGCAAGAACGCGGAGAAGAGACAGTGAGGACACAGCGCCGTGTACTTATAAGCAGTGTCTCGTTCTCGCGCTTTTGCTTCATTGCAAGTTGGCGGGTACAATTTTGAGCTGTAGTTGGCGGCTTATGGCGAAGCAGAGCGCGAAGATAGGAGCACGCCTTAAGGACACGAGTACACTGCGCTGTGTCCCGAGTCCTTGAGCGTATTAGTGCCATTGCGTCGAATGGTACACGGAAGATTCCTCGTCTGTTGCACGTCTTTTCGTCTCTGCAAGAGCTGGAGGAATGCCTCTGCCAGATGAATAGTGAATTTGCGCTGAATCGACTGAACAGGTGGTCCTGGCCGTATGAACGCGCTATCACGAGGTGCTATGAAAAAAAAAAAGGTTAATCTAACGGAAGGTCAATCGAAAGTCTGACGAGTCAATCGAAAGCTTCGTCAGGAGCTTTTAAACGTAGCATAACACATCTGTGCTTCCAGACGCTTTTCACATACACACTGGAAGGACGATCGTAGAAGGGCATTAAGTTATCCCTCTTCATTCCTAACGTCGTGCACAAGTTTGCGTCTAGAGGGAGCCGTCTAGGGTCACTCGCGGCCACTTCGCACGGGTGAAGTACATGGTACCACGAAAGCGCAGTAAGATTAAACGGCCCCAAGAACACGGGCCGAGAATTGAGAGCGAGTGCTCGCCGGTGTTCTGCAGCTGTCTCTTCGCACTTAACCAAGAATCTACATCAACTCGCCCACTTCGCCATTTTGGATGGCATACCTGTGGAACCAACATATGACCAACCCACCGTACTTCTGCGTTTCTCTGTCACCGAATATTGGGCGCCAACAGACGTCAACTGCGTGTCCCGAGATGCCATTCTTACCAGTTTCGAGTCATCTTGAGGACCTCGGTTCTGGGCGGCGCCCCCTGGATAGGTGCCGAACAGCAGACTGCTTCGTCAGAAGAGCTTCTGTTTGACGAGTCTGAAAAAAAAAAAAAAAAAAAGGTTTTGTAAGGACAGGGTTGCGAGTAGCCTACATTTGCATGAGCTTCGCTTGGCAAAGCGAGTGCCGGTGGCTTGATTACTGCAAGATTAAAGAAGCTTGCATCCGCATAAAACGCGAGGTATGGCCATGGCTCCCTATACACTTGCACGAGAAATCGTGCATTGCAACGCAGCGGAATTATGCCGTGTCCCTTTTGCTTGACGCGTGGTCTCTAACACCGCAAGGTGTGAGCGGTCACTGCTACACGCGTAACACTTGCGAAAGCGCGGAGTATTACCGACGGTGTCCGTTTCCGACGGCTCTTTCTTCCTCCTGACGGCAAGCTCGCCGATGTCATCATCTTCGCTGTCTGCAGAAGCGTTGGAGCAGACGGAAGGATTCCTGGCGGCCCGTTCCAGCTGCTGGTGCTGGAATGCGCAGGAATTGCAGACCCTTGCCGGACGACTGCACGACAAGCGTCGACACTTTCGTTAGTAACTACTTATTATGCACGAAATACTGTGTACGCGGGGGAAGGGGGAGGGGTGGAGGGGGCACAATGCAAGCCCCGAAGAGAGCAATTTTATAGACCAGTTCTAGAGGCTAGTTATTTACCCACTGGCAAGCACAAGTTAATTGCACCATCGAAACCTGTACATTTAGGCACGATAAAATATTCAAATAAGTCAAGTATTACATATTCGAATGGAACGATTCGATTCAAGATTGTTCGGACATGCATTTTTTAAGTCTTAGATAAACCAAAAAAATGTGTCAACTGCATTGACGTGGACTTCTTATGGCACCCCGTGACACAGATTTGACGATTTAATTATTGTAGTGTTGCTAGTGCGGTGGGCAGAATTCAGTTAAATTTAGAGACTAAATATTTCCCCCTTTCAACTCACCTGCTTGCGGTTGTCATGAGCCAATTGCTACAGCAGTTGTGGCAGTAGATTCGGCCGCACAGCCTGCAGTGGTGCTGGAAGATACAGATACGTAACCATGTAGCGCAAAAAGCAACAAGGACCAATGCTACTAAGAGCACAAAAACGAAAGTTTCCTTTGATTGTGGAACACGTGTCTTCACGCTCATGCAGCATTTTGCACAGTTCTCAAAAAAAAAAAAAAAAAGGCGTGAAAGACGGCAGATCAGTTATAAATGCGAAATTTTATGCTATACCGGGTGTCCCACGTAAGCTGAGCCAAACTTTAAAAATATGTAAATGCGACGTAGCTGGACAGAACCAAGGTAATGTTTGCCGTCGCTTGGAGATACTCAGATTTTTTGCATTCCGCGTAATCACATAATCTTAATTAGTCCTAATTAACCAACTTCTCAAATATAATTAGATGAAAAGTTCCAGTGAGAAAATTGTAGAGCAACATGAAAACCTCCTGATACAGCTTTCTGTTGCCCAATGCGTGCTATACAAGTTTTTCCAAGCGCAAGAGAAGCCCGCGAATACACGTAATTGCCGCGCGACTGGCCGCTCGAGGCACTTTGCGTACGTGTATTCGCGGGCTTCTTTCATGCTTGGAAAAACTCATAGCATGTATTGAGCAACAGAAAGCTGTATCAGGAGTTTTTCATGTTGCTCTATAATTTTCTCATTGACACATTTAATCTTGTGGGGAGCACACGCTGCCACCTTCTCCTGCGGGAGCTCGCCGTCGCTTGCCCACGCGACGGGAGCCGGGCGGACACGGGAGAGATGCACTTTGCCCTCTCCCGGTTCTCGCTCGCCTCTCGCGACGCGCGTACCCGCGCGGGAAGAGGAAAAGTATTCGACGGGCGAGGAGGACATTCCCCTCGCGATAAGGTAAAAAGGTATAAAAGAGGGCGACCGAGAGACCCCCGGGCCTCTGACCTCGCGACACCTACCTGCCCATACGGATACCCGCTGCAACCCGTGAGTCACTACCTCGCTTGCGTGACTATCACACGCGACGAGGCAAGCCTATTTTATTACTTATTATACAGAGCGGACTTCCCTCTGCAAGTGTGTTTTATTGCCCGCAGCAATAAACGTTGAGTTGACTCGCTTGTTGCCTTATTCGACCGAACCCTACGTAGCTGCGATTATACGCGCTACGGGTTGGGGAAGACCTCCACAATATATAGTATTTGCGAAGTGAAGACTAATTATGTAATTAGGCGGAATGCAAGAAAATAATCTGAGTATCTCCAAGCGACGGCAAACAACATTACCCTGGTCCTGTCCTGCCATATGACATTTGCATATTTTTATAGTTCGGCTCAACTTACGTGGGATACCCTATAAGTGAGTTATGCTGATTAAAGAGCTTTAACGTCCAAACCAACATATGGCCTAGATGAGACGCCAAAATACGAAGGGGGGGGGGGGGGGGCTTCGGATTAATTTTGACCACCAGCATAGGTCGTAACATGTGCCAAAAGTACCCGAGCGTTTTCTCGTTACAGTCATCGGAATGGGCCCGCCGCGGTCTGAACCGCGATCTCGAGCTGAGCAGCGGAACGGCTCAGTTGCCGTACTACCGGAGCGAAGACCAATTAGAAAATAATTAAGCCTGGAAAGGCAGCTTGTGGTTTTGACACACTCACCTTCCTCAAGGTGAACGTGAAGGCAGCGGAACATTGCAGGCAGCTGTCCGTTTCAGTGTTGTCCATCCACTTGTCCGTAGCCTGCAGCTTTTGCAGAAACTGCAGACTGTCGTTCTGCTTCCAGAGCATGTCCTTTTCTCTGGAGGTCCAAAGAAAGAAAGAAAAAAAAAAGTGCGCGTGCAATGAATTAGTGTCAACCTTTTAAATTATCTTGTATTGCTGCTTCACTATAGGTTAGAAACAAGAAGATATTTTCAGTCGTTAGATTACTAATGACAGGGTAACATTTTTGAAAGAGGACGATTCTCGAAACGCCTAGTTTGCTATCCCTTGTAACCTAGTGTATAAACTGCGTGCTGAAATTGTACCCACTTTAAGTGCGATCGGATGGCGAACCGCGCCGTTGTAAAGCTTCGCGACACGATAGAAAAAAGTCGATGTCGACGCAAACGTGTGTGGCAATTTGCCACACGCTATAGTATGCTTGCTGGGTCACAGTCGGTTCGCGCTACGTTTTATCCGCCGCGATCATGTTTCGGGAACACTTACTTGACCAGCTTGACGATCTTTTTCTTGAGTTCCACAGTGTCCATCTTGAGCTGGCTCAGCTGGTCTTCGAAAGAGGCGACTTGCGCGTAGCTCTGGTCCAGCTGCTGCTTCAGCTGATCTCCGTACTCCTTGTCAACGTCAGCTTGCACACGAAGCTGATCGATGGGAGAGGAGGCATCACTAATGTTAGGCTATTCGCTTCATTGCAATGTCGTGGTGGCAAAAAAAAAAAAAAAAAGAATGCGCCTATCGCGAAACATGAGAAGACAAAAATCCAGTAGTTTCGATTAGAATAAACAAGCGTGTGCTCTTGCGTGAGAAACTGGGATATTTCTTAAGGTGTCAAACGCAGGTGAAGATGGTCGGAAATTATCTGAAATGAAATGCTTGCCGCCTTCAGTCGGCGGGCAGCCAGATATGCTGGGTAATTATGTGGGATAGAGCAGAATTCTCAGCGGTTGCAGGTGCAGCTACCTTGCCGGGAACTGCGGGAACAGGCGAACGAGTTGCCGCAATAGCCCTCAGCCTGCCCTTTTCGCATGCTTGCAGCCAGCGTTCGCTCGCCATCAGCGGCCACGTCATCGAACCCGCAGTCCCAGCTCGGGCCGCGCCGACAGATGGCAACTGGGGCTCAGATTATGTGCGCTCGCTCTAAACGCGGGTGGCGAGAGTAAACAAATCTGGTCTATAGAACTTACTTTTTTTAGTTCGTCGCTGAGAATGGAGCACTCTTCTTCCCGAGATGCCATCACCAGCTGAAGCCTTTCAATCTGAAAGACGAACATTGAAAACGTCACGCGTGCCGTTCCAGGGTCCGCTTAAGTGGAAGGGTGAAGTACGATTTCATCATGCAAAATCATGCGGAAGTGTTTTGTGGTATTAGATTTACAGGCAAGGATTGCAATGAGTTCGTGCACAGCCTCGAGTCTTCCTGATGTTCAAGTTCATGGCGACTAAACAAGCCGGCGCTCTAATGGTCCAATAGAATGCTGTTGGCTGTGCGTCTTTTTTTTTTGTACATTGGTTAGAACATATTTACTAGCAATAACGATGCAGATATGTGTTACTTCAAGCTTACTACTACGTATTAATTTTCGTTGCTTGAGCGTTAGTGTGATGCGAAGTTTATCGCTGCACATCCCACGTACCTCTTGCGCGAACTTTGTCTGCTCTGTCACTTGATCCTCCTTGAGGTCCTCGACACAATGTTCCAGCTCGCCAATCATGCGCTCTTGGTCTTCCAGCCGTTCGCGCATTTCCTGGATGATAGTCTGCTGTGTGACGTAATTCTAGGGGCGGAAGAGAGTTAGTGGCAGGCGGTTAGTGAAGCAAGTCTCGGTAGCCAAAAAACACGCGCTGCTAGTCCACGCATGCGCTGTAGTGTCACTCAAACATGCGCCTTACTACGATTGCGAGGGGCAGCAGCATACAGCACGTTGCGCGTAATACTCAAGTTCAGTAGAGCACTTGAAATTAGCTACCATAATGCAAATGATGTCTACACAAGTAGTGGTGATTGGAGATGTATCAGGCAAATGTAGCACTTGAATGGCAGGCCCCACACCCATTCTTCTGTGGCAATCGCGTGCATCTCACAAGGTAGTTTGGGATGCACATGGCAATGAAATACACTACAGCGTGCAAACAATGATCACAGGCATTTGGAGGCTTGAACTTCAAGAGTCTGCAAACAAGGAAATGCTCAGCGTGAAGTTAACGTTTCAGCAATGGGATTTATCTTTGCAATTTGTCTTCTGACGATGAATAGACAAGCCAATTTGTCTGGACGTTGGCTCCAGGTGGAGGCATTCCTTGTTCACCCACTGTTGACTATACAAGCATGCATGCAGTACTTCCGACAGAACCTCAAGCAGTCTGTAAAAGGAGGTCATTCCCACGTCATGTTGGGTACAAGGGGCGAGGATTGGATCTGTTACGTTCACATGGCGAATTATTCGTTTTAAGAGGAACATTTAGCTTGGGGCCTATACTCTGATTTGCATATCCAAATACATGTGAAATGCAGAAATGTGCTCGTTATACAACTGCCGAATCGATTTGAATGGAGTTTGTTGCACTTAAGAGAAAAATGCGTACTTCTACCGACAGCTAGTATATGAAGCAGAACTTTCATTTGGGGCCTCAACTCTTATCAACATTGTCGAAAACCAGCAACAAGAACAACCCTGAACTAAAAAGTTTACAGATCTATAAAGTGTCAAAAAGAGATTGCGGTTCTGCAAGATCAATGCTTAAATTAACATTACTACCTAATTTCAAACTTTCTTTTCGTTGCAGCAAACCGCATCAAATAGGTGGTGCCCAAACCCTGCGCCCCCTTCCTCGAAGTAACAAACATATCTCGAAGGCAATCCTTTTGCGGATGTACACCCGTGAGCAAACGTATACGGACCAGGGGTCACGCGATAAAGCCGTTTTTTTCCTCTGCAGGTGAACGCAACTTGAAATTGAGGACTGCAGTTCAAACTTGGCATTGCGAGCTTTTCAGTGTACCCACTAATTCCAGTTTATGCTTGTTAATTACGAAGAAATCCAGTTTTTTTCGGCGACCCTGTGGTACGTATACTTTTGCTCACGGGTGTACGCGCCAGAAGTTGCGAAGCCGGAAACACGTCATAGCCGCCATGTTTTAAACGCCACCTATTCGGAGCAGTGGATGCTGAGCAAAACGACTTCTCCATTCCCATGTTTTTAGATAGGAGCTCCTGAGGTAAATGATTTTCTCTTAAATGTTACAAAGTGTTTTTACGCGCTCGCAAGAATGAGGCGAGTCGTTCCGACACGTACCCTGTACAAATGGCTGTTGGCGGCCGCCTGGTCTTGTAGCCTCTCGGTGAGCGAACAGACTTCCCTCTCGAGCAACTGCTGCCTCTCGGCGCTCTGGCGGCGGTTCTCGTCGATCCGCGTGAGCTGAAGATCCTTCTGCTCGAGCTGCTCTTCCAGTTCCTTGTTCCTGATCAAAAGCTCTCCCCGCTCGCGCGAGATCTCCTGTATCTGGACAGACTTCAGGCTGCGCTCCGTCCGCAGCATCCCGCTCGCCCTCTGCCTGCGGAACGCCAATTGAGAAAGACCTCTTGATTTGTCGGTTTCAGCTGAAGTAGCATCGTAAGTGCAGCCAATGTTGGGCTGACATTGTCCGACATAAAGTCAAATGTAGCCAAGCGTTGGGCCTACATTGGTTCATCAGTGTTCAATAAGGGTAGACAAATAGCAAGGTAGGTTACGTTAGAGCTATCCCAAGAAAGCCAAGATATCAAGGATGCCCATTCCGTCGCATAACGCACACTACGAAAAAATAAACGTACTAAGCCTGCAGAAAAAAAATTGAAGGACGCTTAAGCTTCGCCTTTAAGAGTGGAACGCGACAGCGTTATCGGGCCCAGTTCGCATCCCATTTTTGTTTCAGTGGGCTTCACCGCAACACAGAACGTGGGAAAGCCAGCTTACAGCGATCCCCTTAAAGTCGGCTTCACTTTTAAACAAAAATGCATTGCTGGGAAGACGTTTTTCCAGGGGAAATGTACGAGTAAGTCGTCTTATATTAAGATGTGAAGGCCCTAGCACCCATTTTATTAATTGTTTGCTATTACCGCGACGCGAGCGCGTGTCCACAACACATTAGGCAGGCGAACTCCCAATTTGACCTGCCGAGGATGCGAGCGCCATATGGATAGCATTTTCGCAAGTAAATTACCCGAGCGCGCCGTGTTGGTATGGTAGAAATGCCGGAAAAGGGGTTTGTGTTTGAGTTTCCTCGTAACAGAATTATGTTTTCTCGTACATTCAAATTACAATCCGACGCCACCATGTCTGTAGGTTGTGGTTAAGTCGTACTTTACCGTTTTTGACGGATTTCACTGTGAGAAATTCAATTTTTGTTCACCAAAACCGTGCACCACCACATGGAGGGCCTGCCCCGGTCGGGGATGATTTTCTCCGCCACGGATGCCGGCATCCACGCCGACGCCGGATTTTCCGCGACACGGGGCCCTTAACGCTATCGAGTTAAAAAGCCGCAGTTCTGCCCGGAAGGCGAATCATTGATATAGCGATAGCAAAGTATTCGACAATTACACAATGGTTTGATTTTATAGGCGGCGCCTTGTCCCAAAAACTTCTAGCGAGCCGCGCGCTCTTTGGCGCGGCTAGAGTACTCTAGCCGTACCGTGAAGCAGCGTGGGCATGACCAACTTGGGTGCGTAGGAAGACGGTGCGCATCAAGCCACCATTCGTTTCAGCTAGGCCTTGCACCCGCAGTGAGCCGCTTATTCTCCCCGCACTTGGACTTTTATACGAGGCAGCGCGGCGGCGAAATAAAAAAAAAAAAAAAAGAAAAATTGAAGCAAAAACCGAACTATGGAGATTTTTAAAATGCACGATGCGTGAAGTAAGATACTTGGTCACGCTTCCCATGCTGCTAGGGAATCCGCAATTATATTAGAAGGGGCCTGCTGTAGTATCGAGCTCACAGTAATTTTGACTTGAATCTGGGACGTACACTTATACATATACGGACGTCTTAGCATTCGGCTCTCGTCGGAATTCAGCCACCGCCGGACATAAATGTGCAACCTTGTCTTGGAACAAGACTTTGAGTCAAAACCTAACCGCACATGGTTGCCCTTTCGTTATTTGATCGTCCTTTCGTGTCGGACAGCACACGCTGAAGGTGGCAGCAACGTGGTCATGATGTCAGTGACTCGGCACTCCATGCACTCATGCAACGTTTAACGACATGTGAACACATTAGCGACGTTTAACGACATGTGAACACATTACTGCACAGAGGAGCCAATCAGGATCGAGAAATTGGATCCCCGGTCTGTCCCCATCGCTATCGAAAATGCACCGTGTGACACCCGTATAACTTTCTGCCCTCACAGTTGGTTCTTGGCTAGCAAGCAATTTTCAATTGTTTTAAGCACATTAGCCTTCGTTTCTTTGTGCATGCTGTGATGAGAAAGTACGCTGTTCGGGAAATAGCCTATACATGCAATGCACGGACGTAAAAGGAATGGTCATTTCTGTACTTGATGGCAGCGGGAAAGTACGTTGTGACGTATAGAGGATATTGATTCTCTGCTGTTTGGGCATACACGCACTATATCAGGTTGAATAACCAAAACGCAGAGTTAGCGGCGTGCCGACCTTGTTTGCATGGCCTCACAGCAATAGGCGTAAATCTTCGCGGTTGAGCATAGCTCTCTGCACTACGTACCTTTTGTTGACTGACACATGCCGTGAATATAGCATTCATAACAGAAAAATGTTACGTTGCAAGCTCAACGATCAGCGCATCCTAAAATAATGCTGGTTTTACTCGGTCTTATGAAGGAATATTACGACAAGGGAAGGATGAGTTTACCTCATTTCGTTTTCCCTCTGCGCCTTTTCTTCGGCAAGGCTGGTCACCTGCTGTTGCAATCTCTCGTTGGACTCCTCCAGCCTGACAATATTTGCGCGCAGTTTGGAGATGACCTCCTCGCTCTGGGACCTCTCGAGCTTCACCCTGTGCACTATGGTGCCCAGGGTCCTCTTCCGAATCTCGGGCAAAGCACCATCGTCGCACACGTCCCCGCAGATGGCGGACACATCCGGCACATCGTCACACGCGACATCACACTCTTCCTCCTCCTCTTCGGCCACAACCTCGCGTGACTCGGAATCCTCAGAGTTCACTGGAATGCTGGACGCGATGTCCGCGGGAGCGGACTGCGTGGGTGGCTCGCTGCTGCTGCCGCCGGCCTCCAGCAGGCTGTGCAGCCGGCGCTGCAGGCTGTTGCTGCGCTCGCTGCTTCGCACCAGGCTGTTGTACAGGATCTGGCACTGCTGCTCCAGGTACTCGAGTCGCTGAGAGCGCGCGCGGTACTTGCACTCGATGTCGGCCACCGTGTCTGGAATGCACTGGGCTGCCCCTTCTTCGGGAATCTCGTCCACGTTGAGCGAGTCGGAGTGGTCATCGTCCTCGACCGACTCCGGGTCTTCGCGCTCAGAGCACTCTTCGCCGCTCGAGGGTGTCTGCTCGCGCGTGCTCTGGCCGTTGTCCGAGACGCCGCTGTCCTGGCTGTCTTGCTTCTTCCTGCTCTGGAACTCCTCGCGCAGGCTCTTCCACTCGATCTCGGACTCGGCGTTGGAGCTCTTCACCTTGACGCAGCTCTCCCTCGTGCTCTCCAGCTGCTGCCGCAGGTTGTGGAGCAGATGTTTCTTCTCCTGGAGCTCGTACCTCATGACGGCTTTGGCAGTCTGAAGCTTGTGGTGCGTGTCCTCCATGCCGGCCAAAAGGGTCTTGGTGCGGTCCAGTTCTTGCACGAAGCCGCACAGTTTGCGCTCTTGCTCGTGCACCTTGCTGGACAGCAGCTTGTTGAGCTCCCGGGAGTCGGCGAGCTCCTTTTCGAGCAGAGATTCAGACTGCATGAGAGACTGCATCTTGGAGTGGTTCCGGCACATGGTCTCGAACAGAGAGGTCACAAAGTCACAACCCTCTATTCGCGGCGGCACCAACTCCTCCGAAGGCCCCGCGACTTCTTTGCTCAAGGAAATGTCCTTTTCGTCGGGAGCACCGTCCTCCTTTAGATGTTGCATGCTGAGCACTTCTTGCATCACATGCAGCTGAAGGTTAATACTGTGGCTTGTGGAAACGAGATCCCGAACTCGGGCGTTCGCCTTGTCGATCAGGGACTCGTGGTGTAACATGGCGGAGCCGAGGTACCTCAGGCAGTGTTCGAACAGTTCACAGTTTGAGCTCTCCGTTCTCGTTACTTGTTTCGTTGGAATGAGCGAATCTTCCGTTTCTTCGGAGGACAGAATCTTCAACAGCGCTTCATCAGACATATTGTTCTCCAAAGGAAGCTTGGAGGACTCTTCGGGCGAACTGTCACCCTGCTGCACGGGAGACGACTTAGAGAAGAGCTTTCTCCGAGCCACGCGCACTAGGTTGGCAAGCCTTTCAATTTCGCGGTCCTTAATGGCGCTAGCATTGATGCTCTCGCAGCATTTTGAGCGCAGCTTAACCAGCTGGTCCTCTAGACACTTGCACTGCATCTTCTTCTGCTCTAACAACTCGTGGCTACTCTTGATCTCTTTGTCCATGATGATTACTTGCTGTCGAAGAATCGTGGCCTCGTCCTTCACAGCGTCGACGAGGTTTTTCAATCCCTCATTGACAAAACTGAGCTTCTCTGTCCTCGTCCGAAGATCCGCTTCGGAGTGCTTCAGGGCTTTGACGGATTCTTCGGAATCTTCGAGCTTCTCCAATACCTCGTTTAGCTTCCGCGCGAGGAAATTATTTTTGGTAGTCAGATCATCTTTCTCTCCGCTTAGACGCTGTACTGACGCGTTCAGATCATCACAGGTTTTGCAGGTACTTTGAACACACGCGGTTTCACCGGACTGAGAGGCTCTCAGTGATTCTAACTCCGACTGTATCTGCGCTTCTTTCTCCAGCCAGGCCTTCTCCTTGACCCGCCATTCCTCGGCCATCTTCTCTAGCCTCTCGGAGAGCGACGCAGCTCTCGCTTCTGCTTCAGCGAGTCTTTCAGGTAAACAACCCTCCATTTGCGAAGAAGAGGCGGCCGTCTGGACTCGTGAGGACATCTCGCCACAAGCTTCTGGAGACGATATTTTGAACACAATCGGAGATAGAGATCTGCTCTTCAGCTGCAACAGAATAAAAATAGTCCTGCGTGAGCTTCGAATATTTGCAGGCACAACAGTACAAACAGAATAGAAGACCTGTCTCTTACTTGCAGGAAGAACGCGCACGCTCAGTTATAACAAGTATTATTTCAAGTATCGTACACGTACCGTTGGTGGAAATGTCTAGCAAACGCCGTCAGAAATAAACACCCTATTCCTTCTTTATACGTTCTTAAGTTTACAGACCACTTCCCTACTGTTGTCCCCCTTACACTGACGGCTGTTCGATGGTTCTTGTTCTATTTTGTTGAAGCAGCTGCTGCTTCTGAGAAGGAGGTCACGGGTTCGCCACCGGACACTGCGGCCTCCCTCCGATGGGGGTGGAATGCAAAAGCGCTCGTGCACCGTGCATAGGGTGCACGTTAAACAACCCCAAGTCGTCAAAGGGAACCCGAAATCTCCCACTGCGGCGTGCCTTATAATCAGATCGCGGTTTTGGCACGTAAAACTCCATAGTTCGTCTTCGAGAGGTTCATTACCAAACACGTTATTGCACTTTAGGGCGGCATAACACCCTGGAGGCTAATTACCATATTTGCGCACGCGCAAAGGAAATATTTACTTTACTCGGTGAGTAAGCCCAAATTCCCACAAAAAACACGTAATATAAGACAGCTAACGAAATAGGAAATTGCGAGATAAATTGACGAACCGTTCTCACGGTTGGCTGAAGCTCGAGTTCGGATCGCCGAGAGACGTCTTCCGTAACTTCGTCCACGGAGGGCGATGATAGAAGCGAACTAGCTCGGAGAACGGGGGACCTTGGTACGGTGTTCCGCCCTTCCTCAGGCAAGGATGAACACGTCAAGTCCATCTTTTAGAAAAGTGAGGAAGAAATAACGAAATCGGCAACAGTGATATTGTGCGAAAGTACTGTTCGGATTCGAGACGCTGGACAGAGAAGGAAACTTACCTGCGAGTGCGTGCTGTTCACACTGGACATGCTTGAAATGCTAGAGCACCGGCTCAACGTCGGCCACCTCTCACCAAAGACTTTCCTGCGAGTAAACGTTATAGGTGAGGTTGGGAATGAGGACTCGATGCAGTTCATTGAGTTAAAAGCTTAACGTCTGCACCGCCCTCCATGAGAGGCAGGAGTCGGGAGATAAACAGCGCTAAAAACGAAGTGTACGCAGACGTTGCGTCAATACGAGAGCCCGCTATAAACAGTTCTTTTGGCTAAACAGCTGGATGGTTCGCGTTGAAATTTCTTAGAAAAATTGAACATCTTGGTGGATTTGTTTGATATAGCATTCGGATGCATTTGCTATCTGTTTCATCCATAATACCATCGTGGGCGATGTTGTGGCCCGAAAGGTCAGTTCTCTCAGGAAAAGAAATTGGTGACGCCATGTGACCTAGGAGGGCAAAATGCCAGCGCGAGGGGCGACGGAATGAGAAACAGTTTCGCTTTTCCAGTGACAGACGGCGCCGGGCTTTTCTAGTACATTTTCGTCCGTCATCGCACACACAACATTTGCTTGCGATGTATTCTGATAAACCAGGAAAGTACTACGATGAAGCAAAACATTAAAGCGGCCGCGAAATACGACGTATGTGCGAAGTTTGGGCACGAACGAGTTAACGACCTATAACGAGCTATCTGTACCGTGTCGGTTATCGACGCAACGTTGCTATGACAAAGTAAACTCACTGCAACAATTGTTGACGTTTGAAACCGCCCATATCAAGATAACAAGTAAACGTAGATAATCGTATGAAACTTTTAAACGAAAGAAAATTTTAGGAATTTTAGTGGAAGTTGCTCCGTGCCTGCAACCATAAGGCTTGGCATTGACAAGAAGTCTCAAACAACCGCACTATGTTTGGACAAAGAACGAACCTTGCAAACAGTGGCCAGGAAGTGTCCAGGTCATTGCCACTGGGAGCAAGGTCGAAGGGGACGGCGTTCAGGTCGTAGAGGGATGACAACAGCGACTGTTGCGTCTCGGGCTGCCGAAGGAGCGCCCACGCATGGTAATGGTCTCTGGAAAGGTGAAACAGACATCCGTTTTTAAATGAACCGTGGTGTCGGATCCAGTGAACGCGTTTGCAGCTCGTGGCCCGAGTAAGGGAAGCTACGTTAAATTTAGCACAAAGACAGAATACCGCAACGTTTTGCGGCCACGGGCGCACTATGTGCAAAGCTAAGCGACTACAAAGTTTTTGAAGCCAGGCAAAACAAAGGCCAACAATCAAGGTTTACTCAAGGAAAGGAAAAGTATACTATAGTGCATTCCGTACATTGGGCTTCACCTCGTAGCAGCGTGCTTCACAGAAAGCAAGTTAGACTTTTCGTGAAGGTCAATTCACAGCTGAAGCAGTTATAGATGGAACTGCTCATATATCAGTTCGAGAATTACGTGGAAAGGTTTTTTTTTTTTTTTACTTTTAAGAGACTCAATTGACCGGACCATTTTTGATAGAAGGTACTTTTTCCCGCGAACATCTGTCTTCGTTTGGATCGCTTGACTGCGGGGATTTTCGCCGAACCCTCGTGATTAGGCTGTACTGTACCAGCTCACCTCGTCGAATTCTCATCGACCGTGCAGGTCTGCAACGTGTCGGCGAGGCACTGGTGCACGAGGCAGTAGCGAATGACCGCACGTCCTCTTCCCAAGGGAGTCTTGAGCTGCGTCAGGAGCAAGCACTCTGTCAGACTCACCAATGGCATCGACAGGGTAGTTTTGGGCAAACGCTGTACGTGGTATGTGTTACCGTGGTGTGGAATCTAAGCCGGAAAGAGTAGCCCTGGTGGCGAAATCTTGCGACAGTATGTTGAACCAAGATATGCAGAGCTATCACTGCGATGTGCCACTGTTCGACATATACGCTGGAGTGAAGCTAACGTCAATGACGCAGCCTTCTTTGCTTATTTTTCGTTAATATGATGTTACATAGCAAGAGCCTTTTCTACAAATGCCAGGCTAAATGCGAGGCCACAAGACGTCGCCGTCAAAGCTACTATAATCAACCACGTATTGATACCACCGCAACACGGCTAACATAGAATTGATTATTTGGATGACAGTGGAAATGCTGGGAAGTATTGTATCACCGGATTCTTGAAACACTATATTGTTCAAAGATGAAAGAATGATAACATGAGGTGATACAGGGAACAAAAAGGTGTTCCCGCAATAAAGAACTTAAAGAGACAATAAAATTGCAACAAAACAGCAAGTTCCGCAATTTCTGCGATTAGACAAATGTCAACCCAATAATAATTAAAAACATACTAAGTGTTCATTTATAGAGAACGCTATTGAGGATTTTAGAGCAAATCGCTGTGACAGTATGGGTAACTTCTAGGTTAGAGTGCTACGTACACTTCAGAAGAACACCTTGAGCCCACCTACCTCGGAGAGAGACTTGGCGTACTTGAGTGCGCTGTAGCCCTTCAAGTTCTTTTCGCCGACGAGGCAGCGGCAGAAGTAGCCCCAGTAGCCCTTGGAGACGTTGAGAACGAGCCCCCTGTCTGTTTAGGCAGAAGGTACGAGAAAAAGCGGTAAGCAAACGCGAAGCTGGGACATCCATGAAAAAAGACGCACTAAACCGATTTGCCCCCTTAAGGGCGCTTTCTCTAACTCGCACCCTTACACCTTTTAGGGTCGTAAAGGTGTAAGTTGTAGAGCGATTTGCACCCTTGAGGATTCTTAAGGGTGTAAACAGGTGTACAGCCTACAAATGCGTTTTTCAGAAATCGGTACATACCTTTCTGGCCATGCTGCAGAATCTGTTCGAGCTCGGAGCAGAACTTGTTCAGCGTAGTGCTGTCGTCATTTACGGGTTCGTCATTCGCCCTGAACTCTTCACATAGCTCTTGAATGCGCTCTGTGGGAAAAGAGGAACATTGTGAACGAAAAGTGACGGTACATGAACTAGCTTCTTTTCTGTAATTTTTTTTTCGTGAAATCACGATTTCGAAGCAGCGTGAATAAAAACAAACGACTGAGTGAGAAAGGGGAAATTCAGGTACAGGACGAATTTCTCTCTAACAACGAAATTTACGTTTCGGCGTTATAGTACCACGAAACGGGTGCCTCTGTAGAAACCTGCTACAGTCACGTGGGTGTCCATTCTTTCTCACACTAAAAACTTTATTGCAGATTTCCGCGGATGTTATTTGAATAAAAAATGAGGGCTATTTTCTTTCGGTGTGAATCGTGTCCGTGCGCTGCTTCGGGATCACGAAAAAAAAAAAAAAAAAAAACGAGAGGAAAAAACGAGGCGTTACGGTCAGCAACCTCGTACGCATTTCGCCAATATTTTTAGACATGCGCTCGCCTGCTCTAAAGGAATAACGCGAAAAATAAAAACCCGGGAAATAAATATAAGACGCCACGCTCTTAGATTTAGTGTACTTAGTTTAATTAGCGTCATACGTCACGCCATAGTCGACTGATAAAATATTCGAGTATCTACGTTGAACTGAGACACGTCAACGCCTGCGAAAACAGCTAAAGACAGACCAGGGCTTTTTTCAGGTTTAGAAATGACCTTATCTGACGTAAATGGCCAGAAGTTTCAGATTATTTAAGTGAGCACTAATATGTCTGAGAATGTTTAGCAGATGCTTACGCACTGTGACCAAAACCATGTTCTTGTGCGTGTGCGCTTACAGTTTGCAACGCATTATCAATCGATTCGCAAGATGTACAAGTTACTGTCAGCAGGAACTGATTCTTCACGCTATTAGTGGAGTGAATATGAGACGTAAGCTAACACCCACGCGTCGAATGTCGCTTTGCTGCAGTGCTACACTCGGCACGCCAAGGAGGAGGAGAAAGAGAGAAGGCAGGGATGTTAGCCAGAAATGCGTCTGGTTGGCTACCCTACTCTGGGGGACGGGAAAGAGGGAATAGAAAGACGAGATAGAGAGGAGGGGGAGGAAGAACGCGGTTAGCTCGCGCAAGCACGTGGAGAGCCAAAGAAACAACAGCGCACAGGGTTAGGGGATGTTTGTTTCCCAAGCAGCTCGTGGCAGATCTGTTTGGCCCGCGTTAGCGTTCTAATCAGCACAGAAGTCTGCAGAAGCCCAGAGATAGCACAGTTTAGTCGCGCTTTTCCTGTTTTGCCCAAGAACCACGCGCTTGTGAAGCGTCACCATCTGGCGCCCTTTATCTTGTTTTCTTGGGTTAAGAGAAACTTGGGTTTACAAACAGGGCGCAGATCCGATACCGCTCGTGTGTGCGATGCATGTGTGACTGGTGGCTTATCACTTCCATTTTCTTTCCCACATTTCATGCGACAGCGCCACGTGATACGAACTGCAGGGCGCCCAAGGGCAGTGTTGACACAACTGCCGATTTTGTTGCAACAGCTGCTGAGAAGGAAACAAAATTAGAGATGGCGAGGGAGAAAGATGAGCAGCAAAACGGAAATCGGCGCACCAGGTATTTTTGAGGAAGGAACAAGAGCAAGGTCCTATGAACAAGGACGTGTTGCAGATAACCTTAAGCATTCAATATTCTGTAAAATCTCGGGTACAATACAGGTTTTGCTCCGCATTCTTAAAGGTCGAATTTGCTTATCGCTTCATATTCGGGTGCAATGTTTTTTTTTTTGAGGGGTGGTGCTTTTTTTCATTCGGGAGGGGGAGAGGATCGTAGTCACAATCTTAAACCAAGGGTTCATTAGTTGTAATATAGAGAGATAATTTTTCCACTTAGCTGCCTCAAAATTGTCCCTCACATAATATTTAGGTGTGCACATGTGCGGGATTTTGCAGTATCACGTTCCCCTCAGGGACATCTCAATCGCTTGTTTGGCTCTAGCTTCTCAGAGTTAAGCGTTTAATTCAAAAGCATTGCGAAACAAAACGCAGGGTTTTGATTCGATTCAGTTAAAGCTTTCTCTCTCGCGCGCGACGACGTTGGTGCGTCACTTTTTTTAATCTATAAAGGCGAATGTCATCCTGCACCTTATAAGCGCAGATTTATATAGAGAAGCAGCGCGCCCGTCGCACGAGATTATTCATTGAGTGATTTATTCATGACGTCCAACGTACCAAAGCAACCGCAGATGTGCGAGATGCCGGATTGGAGGGCTCCGGATTTATTCGGACCCTCCGCCCCCATAAAAATGCAGCCGTTGCGGTCGGAAATCGAACCCGTGACATAGCACTCGACAACAGAACGCCGTTGTCACCGATCGACCGCGGCAGACAGTTCGCACGAGCAAGCGCACTTGCTTCAACCCCACCTGCACGCTCGAGGGAGCAGATCGTGTGACTTGGGGCGTCCCGCAAACTTTCTTAAGCGGCTGCTTAGTGGCAGATCAGCACTGAGGACAGGCCCTACGTGCAGTCGATCACAAACGTTTACGGACAACGGGATCTCAGCAACGGTGAATTTTTTCGAGCAGCCTGTAACAGCTGTAGCCTGTAAAACCGAGCATATCACAATGTTGTTCGCATGTAGTATCGCGAGGTTTGAAATGAGAACACCAGGTTACATTGCGAGGCTACGGAGATACACACAGCTTTTTCTCAGCTTCCACGGTCCGTAAAATTTTGTGGTCGACTGTATGCGTCGCAGTTTCTCTTTAGGTATGCGGGAAAAAAGACCACCGCGTCGCGGAATGCTGCGACCCATGCAGTCGCGCGCTGCTGACGCAGTTCGCGTTGAGATAATGGTCGCGGGCACCCACACGCGCGCGCGACAGACCAGCTGGAGACAGCGCGCCGATAAGGTCGCAAAGGAGGCCCCCCTGCTTTTTTCCCCCTCAATCTGTGGTCGCGTGCTCCCGAAATCCCGCGGGGACGTTGCACACGGCACCGACCCCGCTTATCGGTGCGTCAGCAGTGTTTTACCTCGGCGAAAGGCGCGCACGCTGCCCCAACCAGCTTCCGGGGATGGCGCGCTCGAAGGTTTGACGCTTATCGCAGCGGCTGCGCTGACTATGCGCTCGCGTCACGCAACTGATTGCACCCGGCCCCGCTCAAGGGCAACTGGGAGAGCCGGCGGCCTGGACGAAGTATGTACGTGGATTGAGGAGATGACCAGCGTCGACTGCAATGAGTTGATTAGAGGGCCTCGCGAAGAACCAAGCGCCTTCTCACAACACCTAGTTACACAATATCGCGTGGTTAAACGAATAGTTTATAAAGACCATCAAGGAGAAGTATCGATGACGATGGTCGCCAAGAGTACCAGATTACGCGGGAACTGCGGGAACAGTTAAGCGAGGCTTACGACATAATCAACTTCTACATTAAAATAGTTAGGTCAATCATATTTGGAGAGAGGAAGCAAGTCGGTGTTCACTACGTGCCCGTTTTATACTTGAGTCATGAGAAGCAACGCCACCAGCTTCCAGATATCCGCCCTCAATATGCGTCGCCCCATATAGTTTGTAAACTCCTGAGGGTGCCTTTTCAGACCTCGTGCTCTGAGGCTCACTGATCGAAAAGCTATAGTTTGACGATTAGTGCTTACCGCGCACATTTCAGCGGCCATCGAAAATATATAAAAAATATCCGTCAACTACACTTTCAGTCCTAATGTGCACGAGATATAAGGAACGAATTTGTAAAAGTGTTAGCTGTTCACAAATTTGCTTCAACAACACTATAGGTAGCGTAACTTCTAAAGTTTAAGGTTTTGTATTTTTCATTCAGGCGCTTCTGCTGTGATGCAGAAGGCGAATGTATGTAACAAGATTATCTACAGAAGGGAGCTCGTAGCCACTGGGCTTCATTCAGAGAGGCATTAGTGGACGGCAGCCATTCCTACGATGAAACGCTCATACGGTGACAATGCATCGTGCACGATATTAAGCTCATTCAGAGCATCGACCTGTACTATACACACATGTAAGCAAGATTGCGCTTATCGAAATGCTTTCGCGAAGGTTAACCTGCAGAGCTTGGACAAGACGAGTGGTTTATACACCCCCGGCGAAATTCGGGGAAATCGCTTCCTGACAACGCAGCTATGCGCGTCACATGCATGCATGCCCGATAAGCGGGACAATTGTTCCGCGGTAGCTGAGTGCGGAGTCCCCCAGCTAGCTTTTGAGCATGCTTTACTCGGTGATCGCTGGCCATCTTTAGCTGGCAGAAACAAAGCGAGAAAGATGGAACCAGGAAGGAAAGCAGCGAAGCATTATTTTGTGCTTAATACTGTACGCGTAGAGGTGGAATTAACTATAGACAAACATTAAGCCTCAATGCATTGAAGCACTGCAATTTTTCTTGATATCTGCTAAACTGACAGTGTCTTAGTAAATGACGTAGACGCGATGTCAACAAGCAAAAAATAAGCACTCAATGCAAGAATACTTTCAATAAACTGAAAACCGCGAATATGCTTGCGACATTGCCGTTGCATATCCTTTTACGCGCTACACAGACTCGAGTGCTTACACTTAACACAGACTGCGGCGTGTGAATTTTTCTACACTGTCTAAACAGAATCGGCACAAATTAGCGCAAAGAAACTCTGACCGGGCGAAATAAAGATGTGCCAAACTTTAAGCTATGGTCTGCACTCGGACACTATCGAACAACACGGTTCCGTCAAAGGCACACCACACGGCGGCCCCGTGCGATGCTAACTTAGTGTACCAGTGATAGGTTTGAGCTGAATGCAGGCACGCATATTAGTGCTTAGTGTGTTCAGGAACTCCTGACTTACGTAAAAAAAAAAAAAAAAAAAAACATGATGTGAACTCTTCGCGCCGTAAATGAGTGCTCCCGAGCACGGTTCCTTGAAAGATTAGTGTGCCCTTTAGGCAAAATTCACACTGTATTGACAGCTGCGTTTATATAAATATGCTAAACGACTAGGTATACGTAAATACGAGCTTGCAATGGATTCTAAGCATGCTCTTTTATGGTTGCAGGGCACGCTATCTGGACGATATCTCGTACTGGTTAATTTAGTGCTGTTAGCACCCGGAATCTTCGCTGCTGGGCGAAGAGGGATTGATTTCGGTTCAACTCCGCGCAGCCGATTTCCTTCCGCGAGAAGCAATGTGAACTTTTGGCACATGATCGCAGGGCATATGCGATCGACACATACATGCAAAAAGACAGGAAAGCGCACGGGCTTTCCTGGTAAGAACGACTTACGCTTGATCTGGGCCAAGGCCTGGTCTACGTGTACTCCAGATGCCATAGAAGAAAGCGTAGCGCAGCAATCATTGGCTTCGTCCTGGAAGACGGGGCAATACAGCATGGATCAGGAACGCCGGCTCTCGCAATGCGTCTTCTCGCGCGTCTCGCAGTCAAGAGAAGAAGCACTCGACAACAAACGCCAAGCTCGGCTTCGCGTCGACTGACTGAGCAGCGAGCGGGCTCGCCTAAGACAATGGAGCGGGCAACGAAAATACTAACAAAACAGGCCGCTGCGAAACACTGCAGCCGGCGCGATCCGGAACTTATCGCCGAGAGGGCATCGATAACATTCCTGACTATACAGCGGGCGCGATTGGGGCGCGCGGGCTGATAAATGTGGAGCACCGAGGTCGATACTATATATTTATCCGACGAGAGGAGGGGCGGGCACGCCCCTCGCGGCATCTGCCTGAACGAACCACGAGATGGGTTCGGTGTGATTCACCATCCCGGAGGCGAGGGTGATGCGATGGTCGCGTTTCGGTCGCACAGATGCATGGCACCGCGGGCTCAGTCCAATGCACGGAGTGGTGACACTGTTCCTTGCCGATCTCGGTCCAGTGATAGAAGACAGCAAATAGTCATGCTGTCTTACCGCATGAAAAAAAAAAAAAAAAAAAAATTCAGAGCCCTTCCACTGTCGAGAAAATGGGGGCGAGCGAAGCTTGTGGCAAGACGACACTCTCACTGCATGGCGTTCCGCTTCGTTTGCCCTAAACTGACATTTGATGACATTTGGACTTAAAATCGCGCTCCCGCAACTCGGGGGTCCGCGGCTCTTCGCTGACGTTTCGCCTGGACTTCGGAAGCCCTTACGCTAGAATCGGACGACAAGTTTGCTCGACAAGGGCTAGCGATTTTGTCTCTTTGGGTCCCACGGGTGACAAGGGTAGTTCAAGGGCGCGTTACAGGTCCCCGAGCCCACAGGGGTATGTGTCATTGAGCTTGGACCCTTTCTGCGCTATCGCCAGGATCGGCCCACTTTTCAGCGTGACACCACCACCACCGACACTTGAGTCTATAAAGCTTCGTTAAAAAAAAAAACAGCCGTACGGTAAGCCTTTCCGTAACGCAAAACGGAGCAGTTACAAGGCAGAAGATTACCGTACCACTGCACGCAATGATTCAGAAACGCGGCAGTGCCAAACTTGTTTCAGCCTTGTACTTCCTTGCATTTTATTGCGATAGCAATTATAGGGACACTCAAAGCGGATTTCTGCCGTCGTCGTCGCCGTGGGTTCCCTATGACGTCAACGGAGATGAAATCGTCGCCGCGCGCCCTATGCTGTATGTGCGAGTGAAAGCGCGCGAGGGACGCGCGCTTTCACGGGGAGCAAACGCACGGCGGAGAGCAAACGCGCGTTCTGCGCCGTGCTCCCGAAGGGTCGCAGAATTAAGCGTCTCTTTCTTCCTTTACAATCACCATATATATATATATATATATATATATATATAGAGAGAGAGAGAGAGAGAGAGAGAGAGAGACGCTACTTCTTCCGTCGCGCGAAAGGCCGTGGTGGGACGGGAGGGAGGGAGGAAGGGGAGGCGACGTTTAGCTGCGGCACCAAATGCGTAATTATATAAAAACATTGCGAGGCGACTTCCGACTTGCTCGATGAGTGTCTCGTTCTGACCTCCTCGAAAACCTCCGGGCCTCCCCTAGAGGCACCGGCAACAATCACCAACGCCGCGAGCGTTCGGTGCGAACGCGGGCGAAACTAATTTGCTATCGCAATTGATGCTTCGCATTTCGGGTGAAACTGCGACATTTTTTTTAATAATTCGAGCGTAGACCGCACGGCATGTCAGTGGCCTTGTAGTGGCGAGGGGCACTACTGAAGCAAACAGCGCCAGCAGATGGCACAAGAACTGGAACTCGCCTTGCGCGTCCGCACATACGGTGTCGCCGATCCCGCCACCCCTCATCGCTACAAGGCCGCAGACATGCCGTGCGGTCGATGCCCGCGCGATATTAAAAACTTGGAACTGCAGCTTATGCAACCGTAATCTTTGCCAGAAAACGCTTGCGGTCAACACTATGCACGAAGGCGAGCTTTCTGGTTCTTTGTTTTGTTTCCGTCACATGGCCGGTGCCGCCGCTGCCACGGATGCGCGGAGGCGAGTGCTATCTGGTGGTGCTGCAAGGAACTGAACGGCGCACGCGGCTGCACCACTCTGATTGGTAGAAACGCGCTGCGCTGTGATTGGTAGATAATTCTTGCTCTCGGTCAACGCACAGTCAACGCCAGCGACGCCGTGCTTTTTGCGTAACGGGGTCCTTAGAGCTATCGCTCTAAAATTGCAAGGATGTAAGCACCTGGTCCGATTTGCCATCTGGAAGGGCGCACCGTATGCTCATGCACGTTTTCGTACGGTAATGCGCAGCACGGCGAGAACTAGCTTTAGCGTCGCACTATTGCCGTACGAAAGAAAGAAAAAAACGAGACCTGGATGTGGGCTTATTCGCCGCTTTGAACCTGTTGCATTTTGCCAGATGGAAAGGTTTACTGTGCATCAATACCTCAAGCTGGCCTTATTACGGTAAATCTTTATATCCGACAAAACAGAGCAAGTGGTATGCTGCGTTACATTATCGTACAGCAAGGCGCATTTCCGCGCAGTTTCAGCCGTCCCGCCGATCGCTATACCAGGCGTTCGACAACGCTGTAATCCTATGTCTTGGCAACCGACTCGTTTAGCCGGTTGGAAGGCTCTGCCTCCCGGCAATATACCACGGCTGTAATTTTGCCACCACCCAGCACGCGCAATACTCCTCGACCCCCTGCCACTCGTGCGTTGTCTTTGGTAAAGCGTTGCGATGAGCCTCTTTAACGAGACGTGGCGTCCCCTAGGTTTTGGCAGGAAACAATGCCACGTGGTTTCATCGCAACGGTATACCGATATAATCGCGCCGAGGGTGTGGACAGAGGTACGGCCTGCTTTGATAAAATTGATGCTATAAATGGCCCTGGCAAACTAAAGAAAGAAAACCCAGGATATGGTAACCACAAAGCGCGTGCTCGAGTGTTTTTCGCGATCAGCTCGAGCGCGTGCATCGTTTTCGCCAGGTTTGTTCTTGACCCAAGGTCTCGACGTGTGCCTCGCGCGAACCGTTTCGTGCAAGCGACATTTGCCCTGACAATAAGCTTCAAAAATAAGCCTGACGGGTGAGGCGAGGGTAGTGAGAGACAAGAGCAGAGATTATAAGAATGAAGGAGAGAACTGTTCACATGTATGCAAAAGAGCGACTGGGTAAGAGTCATCCGTAGTTCGCTGGTGGAGTGACTTCCTCGAGAGTTTCTCAGCCGGCACACCGGCACTTTTAAGCCACGTAGAGCAGCCAGGGTGGCGAGGCCCGACTGCTCAACCAGATGCTTTTCTGGGCACGATGAGCGTTGTTTTTTGAACGCTAACATTTATGTCGAGTAGCACCTGAGTGACGACACTTAATTGTCATTCCATCTCCTGATTCGCTTAACAGACAGTCTAGTTATGAATATTAGATGCTTTTAAACACCGATAATTATTCGTGCACATTCGAAAACGAATATAATCAGGGAAGAAACAGGTTGTGCACGCAACGCTCGGCGCGGTAATCTCCGCTCTACTCGTCGGGTCTTTGTTCAGGCTGCCTTTTCATTTTTCCATATGCCCCTTTAGAATTACCGTTTATTTCGTGCCTTAACCGATATGAACTATTACCGGCGATGAAATTGTCTTTAAGATCGTGAAGTCGCAATGCTACCATGCAAAAGAAAGAAAGAGAAAGAAAGCGCCATTACTTTCATATTCAACACCCTGCAATTATATATCGTACGTAATTACATGCACACAGCCGCACAGGGTTCGGCGTTAGGTTATTCTGTACGTATAATCGCCGTTATAAACATTTACATGCATGGGCAATGTGTGCCAACTTCAGGTGCAATGTCATACATGCTGTAACGAGACGCCGGACGCCGTATGGCATAAATATACGGTCACTCCAGCTTCAACCAATGCCAACTTTAGGCCTAACGAATAATACTCAAAACGTCAAAACTCGCACGAAGTAAAATAAACAGGCCCGGTTACACTTACAATGTCAAAATATGCGTCTTTTATAAACTTACAACTATAGATTTACATAATTACAACATAAGTTTATATACAAATTAACATGTTCGTAGAGTTGCAGAAGCTCGCACTATCGCATGACGCACACAGCGACTCGGGAGTTCAAAACGACTGCTCCATTGGAAACTGAAGTGCAACTGGCGTAGTTACCAAGTTACGCGCGCTATCGGAAGGAGTGTGTTTGCTTCAACTCTACACATTCTTAGGAGCGGAAAATTCTGGAGTAAAAAGAAAGAAAGAAAGAAGAAGAAGAGAGAAGAAAGAAAGAAAGGAAAACAAAAGCGCGGCGCTCGCATGGCAGGATGTTTGCGCAAACACTCACTGGAGTAAAGCTACAAAGCGATTACAAGAGTTCGCGGTTCGCGCCCATTGGAGGGGACAGTCAACGGGTTGCCCGACCAACACAGGCGGGCTAGAGGAATCGAAGTGAAAGTTTTGCTGCGCAACATAATCAAAAGAAGTGGGGGCAGGCAAAAAAGAGAAAAGCGGTTCACAATTGTCTACCAGCCCGATAGCGGCGACACAACACTCTGGGCTTCTTTCCAATGTCGAGAGTACGCGCGGCGAAGCGAGAAATGATGGCGTGGTCAGGGCGGGAGCAACAAAAGGGCGAGGACGCTGCGGAATCGTTCAACGGGGGCCGTTTCGAGCACGTTAGAAAGGCACTAAGTGGTAACAATAAGTCAGTTGATAATAGTGACAAGGGTGTCGAATCTCGTTAATTTCGCGCTCATAGGTTGTTTATTTCTAAGAGAAACGGGAGGCCAAACTTCAATTGTTCGTGACGATCATGGTAACCCAAATAAAAGACAGAAAAGTGCGGTCACTAGAGACGCTACTGCACACTTATGTTTTTTTTTTTTGTGCTACAATTAAGTTTCAACAAACTTGCCCAAGAACAAGTAATCTTCCTTTTATGCATTTTTTTTTTAGTTTGGCGCAGAGACCTCAGCGCCTGTATGTAAATGCAACTACGAATTTTTTCGTACTTAGGCGGTTGTAATTTTGTAAGATGTCGTGGAACTTACCAAGTTAAGCCACTGGCTCTTTTAGAATACAGAGTTGTCCACGAATTGCAGTTGGAAAATTACCTAAGGCCTAGTAAATGATATTAGGATCCCCAAAGCCACGTCGAGCTATAGTAGTGCTGGAACTTTAAGGCAACGTCGCATGCACCCGTCTTTCGGTCCTGCATCTTTTTCTGGCTCACCAAGTTTAGGTTAGGCTCACCAACAGCGCAAGTAAAAGGCGAGGACAGAGGAAGCGTTAGGAGGATCGCTTTCTTTGTCTTCGTTTTTGTACTTGCGGTGTTAACCTCTTCACTGCCGAAAATGAAATGCATGCTAGAAATTGAGCAAGTGTTCTGAAGGTTGTTTCACACTAGTTCAAGAATTCAAAGAAAAAATAATTGGGGAAATAAAAAGCCTGTTAAAGCCATGAAGCCGTGTCCGCAAGGGCATACACAAGTTGCGAAAACATCTCGTGACCTGGGCCGGTATTTCGTAGCGATGCGTTATGCTTTATTCTATACTAGTCTTATCCACCGCTCACGGCCGGCTTATCCCGTTGATAACCGGAGAGGACCGTCGCTCTGACCACTGAGCAAGCACGAAAAGGCATTAGCATCGGAAAGGCATCGCTACAAAATACCGGCTCTGCTTACCGTCATTTTTTTTTTTTTGAGACGGCCGCCTCAGCCGACATATGACACCCTCCTTTGGAAGCTGGGTAAACCATGGTCCAGGCTGAGAAATGCGTGCGATTTTAATGCCTCGGAACTATTTGCTCAGGAGTATACTTGGTGTTAAAAAAATTTACCGCAAATGTGGACACTGCATGGTAGCAAAGAGCTTAATCTGCTACTGTCGAAGAACAGCACGATAAGCAAGGAACAGAGAAATAAATACTATAAAAGCGCGGCTTGGTATCAGAAGCACGAATATATTGCATATCACGAACCCACACAAACATACTTTCAGATTAGCGGCTAAGTAATCGATCTCGAACACATGCAGCATCGCAGACGGCCTCAACGCACATATCACCGGACTTGCGAATAAAGAAAGCATCAGTCCGGCGTAGCGAGGCCATCTGTGACGCTGCATAAGTTGGAGATAAATAACCTTTTCGCCAATCTTTTTTTTTTTACATGTTGTGATATGCTATATATTCGTGTTTGGGGTATTAAACCCCAGTTGTTAATAGTCTGCGCTTGTGCATGTTTGTTGCTCTTGTTTATCGCGCCATTCGATACAGTATAGGATACAAGCTCGATCAACCACAAGTACTTCTAAGCTATTACCATGAAGTTTCCAACTAGCCCTTAACCAACACTTTGCTTACTCCTCACACGGTAAAAGTTGCCCTCTTGGTATTGTAGAATGGTAATTTACTCAACAAAGCTGAACTTTCTTTTTAATCTTGCATTTAAGTGAGCGAATGGTGAGCGGCGCAGCAACAGGTGAGCAAGTTTCTATCACCGCCCATGGAACACCTTTATCTTGTTTCGAAAGAATGAATACTGCAGCGCGAAACGGCTTGAACAATTTAAGTACAAAGCGTACATGGCGTAACACAACGCCGTTTTCCAATTTCATTGAGCACTTTGGTTTCTTTCATATACGACAATCCTAATGCAACTCCCCCGGTAAACCAAAAAATAAAATAAATATCAGCTGAGGGTTGTGAGGAACAAGACAAGCACAGAAATATCACAGTTTGTTTCACTTTCTACTTGTGTTCGAGGGAACCCATCCCTTGTTCAGAAATATAGAAATATTCAAAAAAAATGCGCAAAATATTTTTGAACATTATTACTGGAGTAATTATACCTCGAATTATTTGTCATTTCTTACCTTGTACTATTTGTCGCCGCGTGCATTAGAACACGGCGGCCAATCGCGCGCAATCAACGCGTTTAAATGCAATCATTTAATAAAATAAGGCCTGCGACACGACACATGTATGCAGATGTAATTACCCTGCAATGCTTCTAGTTCCACGTCAACGGAAATTGCAACAAATTGTTCACGTTTATTTCTGTTCACGCTGGAGAGAGTACATTTGTACAAAAAAAAAAAAAAAAAAGCGATGAGATTCTATGGGGGTTCTGGCCTAAATAGCACAGTAACGGCGTTCTTTAAACTGTACAAAGATAACAATTACGTGGAACCTCATTAGGAGCATACGAATGAGCCACCTTTATGGACAGCAAAGAGCACAGCTTATACACAGCCTGCACGGCTCATTCGCTGGCATGGAGCCCGCGTTTACGCGTCACATTGACTCCCACCAGGGGCAGCAACAACAACAACGTCAACAACGGCCAGCGAGGACACAAAACGGGTCATTCTTCTGTACGACCGATAGCAATCAACCGTAGACGACGCAACTAAAGGGGGGACAGTCTTCGTGGAGCACGATGTCTACAAGACATCGCGAACTACAAGACGAGCCGAGTCTAGAGACAAGGCGAGCCAAGAACTCCAAGACGAGCCGAGACTAACGACCGAGCTGGCGGACACTCGAGCACGCAGCGGCGGAAGAAACTATTTTGAGAAGGCGAAAACGGGATCGACCAAGAGTTGGGGCCAGTGGCGAGGACGCTCGCGGACCAGCGAGCTGCGACTGTGTCGCTGCGACTTCTGAAAGTGTCTCGTGGGGTTGCCAACGTTGGAGCGGAGAAAGCCACGCCACTGGCTTGTCTCGGCTCGGGCACGCTTTCTGAACCGACACAGATTCTCACCTACGCAGCAAACTGTTACGCGCGTCGGCATTCCCAATGCCCCGAGTATGCTCGACAGAGCGTATCCATGAATGGAGACAACTGCTGACTAAAGGAAGACGTGCGCTGTTGACCTTGAAATGCCAAAACACAGTTAAGCATCAAGGAAAGTTGGAGCTTATCGTGCAACTTCGTTTCTGTCCATCGAAAGTACATAGAAATAAGTTAGTTGAGTTACAACCAAATTAGGAATTGATTAATACAGTGGAGTCTTTCAGGAACCATGAAAATTAGTTCCGTTCATCAAGATCGAGTTCCATCTACAGAGACATTGCAGCTCGAGGATGCCCGATATGCTATATTGAAGGGGGCATTATCGCCAACGGACGATAATAAGTGCAGCATATCTGACAACAAAGCTTGTTATAAAGTCTCTTGCACGCAGCCGCTAAACCGAGCTAACAGCGCAAGGCAAATAAAAAAGTAATTTAGTACACAAATAGCTGTTTCGGTGAAGCATACTGAATGGTAAAAACCAGTCAAAAGACGAAGGACAGAGAAGAGACGGGGCACACATGACGACTGGACTAACAACTGTGCTTTATTGAAAAACCCCGTCTCTCAGGAAAACCCGGCGAGCATGCGCAGCTCAAAAGCCGACACCCACACACAAACAAAGGTTATTGCAAAACGACACGTAGCTAACGCCAGTGCGATAGGAAACTAAGTTCCTTCTGCATCAGTGAGAGAGAGGTAGAACTGATGCAATTATCCCCTTGCAATTTGATATGGTAAGCTTCGAGAATTTCACGCTCCGTCTTGCCCTTGCCCCTACCAAGGATTTTAACATTGGAAAAAAGCGGGACGCAACCGCATTCCTGATAATGGCGAGGCAGATTTGATCCATCAGAGGTATTCCAAGAATTGTAGTGTTAACCACTGTAGAAGTCATCGACAACTTTTATTTCCGTGAGCGCTTTGTGCGGGCGTTGCATTTGTGTGCTGCTATAGGAAATGCTAAGCAAACTCGCAGCTCAACTGCCATTGCCAACACAAATAAGCTACAGCCAGCCACGAATACAGTAGAATTACACTAACCACGGCCCCGCCAAAAGGAAAAAAAAAAAAAACCCGCCTTTGCGAAAACGTGGAGAACTAGTAACTAGCACGCACACGCGCACACAAAAGAAGGCGAAAGGCAGCAAAGGGCCTAACAGTGGTTGCCGCTGAGATTAGCGGATCATTTTTGTGCTAGGTAATATTGTTAGCCGCGTTTACCCGGAGTTGTAAAAAAAAAGAAAAAAAAAAGAAAAAGCGGTTCCATTTACAGATTTTTTTTTTTTTTTGCACCGCCTTAACGGAAAGCCAACAAATAATAAGGCTATTCCGTTTAAGCGGCAACTCCGTTTAAGCGATTTTTGCTTACCGAGAACCTATTGTAAATTGGTTTCTTGAATTATTCACAGCTGAAACTTCACTGAAGCATATCAAAAGCGGAACTATGGGCTGTATGCTAAGCTTCCCATGCTTAAATTAACACGTCGCGGCATCCAACTCAGAGGAGCGTGCATATATGACACGTTGGACACTACAGGGTGAAAAAAAGATAGCATGTTGGTACAGTAGCCGGCAACATTTCCTGGTGCCAACATCCTACTATAGGCATGTTAAAAAAGAATAAACAAATGACGGCGTAGCCTTCAGCAAGAAGCAGCCACGCGCGAAGCGATTTCGAGTGTAAAATGTGCGACGTTACCATAAGACACGCTTTTCGCCCTTTGCCCGATTTATGAGGAATTTATCACACGCGAACACTGTCCGCATAAAAGTGCCCTACTTCGATAAAGCTAGCACGGGACTCCGGAAAACGCTGAAACGAAACACGGCATGCAGAGATGTCCCAAATGAGGGACACTGCACGAAAAAAAAAAAAAAAGTTTCCATTCCCTCGATTCACCGATAACACGGTCGGCGCATAATAATCGAACAATACCCAAGAGGCCTAATATTGCTATCATCGCGCGCCCACATAGAAATGGGCAGCGATATCTTGGCATTCATTTATCGTCTATAGATGGTTTCGCGAGGTCGTGATTTCGTAGTATACGAAACAACCTTGGCGTACCGAAACGCACCCGTTTCGAGATACATGTACTATTTCCCGAACTTTGCAGAGCATTGCATTGGCGTTCCAGTCATACTTTCTTAACGAAACGTCGTTTTATGTATTGAAGCACAGAAATAGCTGGAACGGCAATGTTTTTCTCCGCAAAGCCCGGAAATTAATATCTCGAAACTAGTGTCATCCTGAGAATTCGTTTCAGGTGGATCCGCCTTGCGAACTCCACGGCTAGAATTTGTAAATTGCCACATGGGCCCGTATAAGGTAATTAGTTGCCTTATGGCCGAAAAGCTAGCACCTGTACCCGACCGCCGTGACGTCATCGGCTGGTTCTGGACGCGTTCTGTAGTAGTATGCCAAGGCGTTAAAAGGCTGGCTGGTTGGGTTAATGAGGCACGCCGTAGTGAGGGGACTCCGGATTAATTTTGACCCCCTGGGGTTCTTTAACGTGCACCCAATGCATGGTACACGGGCGTTCTTGCATTTCACTTTCATCGAAATGCGGTCGCCGTGGCCGGGATTTAACGTGAATGGTCAACGTGAATGGTCAACGTGAATGGTCAACGTGAATGGTCAACGTGAATGGTCAACGTGAATGGTCAACGTGAATGGTCAACGTGAATGGTCAACGTGAATGGTCAACGTGAATGGTCAACGTGAATGGTCAACGTGAATGGTCAACGTGAATGGCCAAGCTTTCTGCGCATGCATCGCTTCATCGCGGAGCCACTGTTGCCATGCTGAGAGATCAACGTTTTAGCCTACCGTCATTGAGTACACCATTAGAGTGTAGAATCAAATTGATGATGCAGTCAAGGATTTGCCTTCTAGTGCGTTCCGCATCGCGAACGCTGTTGCTGTGTGGTGCCCATCTGCTAAGTGGAACTCCAAACACTTTGCGGGTTCGATGCTCTCTCTTATAGGCCTGGAAGCGTTAAAGCAAGCAAGTGATCTCAATAATAACGGCAAAACATCCCGAATATTTTGTACTCTGCGTGACATGGAACTAAGCGATGTCTGATTTTGCCATTTATTTGTTGCTGTCAGGGCGGATAACAAGTAGCAAGGCCGAATTCGGATCGAAGCTGCCGTTCTAGCCATTGCCATGTTACGCATTCATGATAGTGGGCGGTAGTGAGCGGTATAGGATGCGCTTGCGCACTGTACTTAACGTATAACGCAGCACTAAAGTTGTCAAAAAAAACCTTGTCCGAAAAACGGTTCATCGCGCTGGTCAATGTGACACTGGTTTTCGTCACCGAAAAAAAAAAAAAAAAGAAGTTTCGCCTGCCGGACGTCAATCAGAATGCGAGAGACGGGAGGGGAGTGGAAGGCAGGCTAGGCTAAACTAGATTGTGCTATAGTCTACTGTAAATGAACATCTGGGCAGCCACTTCGAAAATGGCACCGGCATGAGTTAAAACTTCCTCTTACCAGTAACCACCCAGAGCGAACTTTGACAAACGTGCGGATAGGAAGCAGCATGAAAGAATTAAACGTCACAAATGCGTGCCACATAGTTGAAACACCAGAATGAACGTGAATGTTCCAGTTTTGCACGTTAAAGTGGGTCATAAGAACACGTGGCGGCTAATCATGCAATAATCGCCGATGATTAATTCACGGAATAGGTAGAATTAACTAGAATGAATGACCTTAGGAGGCATGCTGGAAATGTACAGTTTAATAGAAACAATGTCTCGCGCCATTTTGAGAACAAGTGTACTGAAAATTTGTAGCTGAAGGCCTGTCTGTTTCATTTGTTTGAGCAGTGAAATATTTCAGGGAAAAATAGTGCGCAGATCCAACGCGCATATATGCATGCATGTATAATTGACCCGTCGTCGTTTTGTGCGGCTGTCGCACGGCAGCACCTCGCAACCAAGCGCGGATGTGCGTGAACATTGTAAACGTGTGCATCGCTTTAGTCGTGTTTTCTCCTCGATGAATTGATACCCGATTAGGCGGCCTTTAATAATTTTTGTTACTCGTAAGCGATTTAAATATTCATTCCGGACGTATAGAAGTCAGATATATTGAAGCGCTTTAAGCACATTATTGCCGCCCGAATTTGTGTGGAAATTGACATGAATTTGATCTGTAGATTGTTGCATCGTCACAGACGAGAAAATCACCAGTAAAGTGCATTTTGAGCACAGCGAGTTTATGAAATTCCAGTAGCTTCAACATGCCAACCTGCCAGCAATGTTGCACTTGCATCTCTCTGTATTTAGACTTATAAAATTTTTTTTTTTTTTTTACGAAATAGAACATGAGGAGACAGGTACTTTTCTAGTTGCATAACGATGCTGTCTCAGCGTCTAACATGATACAAACTTTTTTTCTTCACGTTCGTAACATAGGAGTCAGTAATCAGAAGATTCTTGAAAAGCAAGTACGTGCGTGAGCTGCCTTCAGGTTTGAGGAGGATGTAGTACTATAGTACTCGTACACAGCGGTACACAACACGGCGCATCCTTTCTGCCGCCGAATTGGGCCGATAGCGAAAGTATAGCATGGTCATAGTGCACTACTGTGTGAATGTGACCGATCCACGAGGCAGCATAAATGTCACTTGGCGTCCTTAAAGCGCTAGCTTCCAAGCGTGAAGATGGGTGAAAACTGACGCGCTCCCACTTATAGGCGTTGCTACGCGACGTACTCGGCAAGCGTCTCAAGAACGCTAACTCTAAGGAGGGTATAGGAATGGTAAGGCCGCTATTCTTTCGTGCCACGCATGGCGTCTGTGCCCGAACGGTAGATCACCAGGCGCGAGGTACGCTCGTGGAACAGTACGTCGCACGTAACGACGACCCCGCTTCTAGCAAGAAAAATCCCAGGTGTCTTTAGCTATCGCCCAAGAGACGCGAAGGCGAAAGTCTTGTAAACCCTACTGTAATCCACCCTAATCCTCATTAATCCACCCTAATACTCCTTTACCCACCCTAATGCATCCTGATACTCTTTAATATATACCTTAATCCACCCTAATCCAATCCCTAATCAATCATTAACTTTGCTAATCATTAATCGTCTCTTATAGACGGCTGGACATGCTTTGGTTCACTTCTGGCCTTCCTTGGGTGCCGTGACTTTCTGTACCTCGCAACGCGACCTTGAAACAGATCCAAGGCTTTCGCCTTAAAAAACAGAGGAACACAGAGGCAAGCACAGCATGGTTCAAAACAGTACAAGCTTTCCCTCGCTTGAACAGTCATCGCCGATGGTTACCTGCACAATGTTTAGCCGCGTATATTTTTTTACCACTTCAACCACTTCTCGTGGTCGCTTGTAATGGCGTTTATGACGTAAAAACCGTCCGATTCGATTGGCCAGGATACGTGGCGAGGGTGAGATGTTTTCCAGGATTGAATGTATTCTTTACCAAGTAAACGACGACACGATCGCGATGGTGAAGAATAAGCTTATACATGTATAGCCATCTTGTTACATGCCCCTGCATATGCGCATACGGAACGTCGCAATGAAACAAAAAAACATTACCCGAATATCTGTTGAGTGATTGCAATGCGCTACTGTGAAATGAGACGCCCGGACACAAAGAAAGGCGGAAGACGACACGGGACAAGCGCGAAGTATCCCTATCGCGGTACCTAAGAAATCACGTACCGCGGTAGCGAAGTCGTCGTCATCATCATCATCATCATCAGCAGCAGCAGCAGCAGCCTATATTTTATGCCCACAGCAGGACGAAGGCCTCCCTGCGATCTCCAATTACCCCTGTCTTGCGCTAGCGTATTCCAACTTGCGCCGGCAAATTTCCTCTATATAGAAATATCCCCCATCAAAAGTGCTCATCTTCAAGTGCATAATTTGTTTATTAAAGCCAAAGTTTCCTTGCTTACCCTCCCGGGGTTTGGCGTCTCCGTTGGGTCGGTTTCGTGTGGACTACTAAAGTAATCCGCTCCCGGAGACGTGTCAATCCCGTGGTGTGCCACAGTCTAGTGGATGGTAGAGTGTGGTTAAGGCTGATCATATAAAAACTAATTGCTTTCACTGCCAGTGTTTCACGCGTTGGGCGAAAGTACAAGGATTTGTATACGGCTCGAATCCCCTTACTTTTCGTAATCGGACACTGTCGCACAAGCACGCGGTACGTCGCTAGAAAACCAAGTGCCTTCCACGAAGTAGGTTGTGCGCAGCAGAACCGGAAGTACGACGTGCCGCCTAATTGATCGTCTGCCACTCCTTTCTTCGATCTCGAACGTTTCTATTCCAAGCTTTGACAATCTACTAGAATGCTGCAATGACGATGAAGGTTTCACGAGTGTCCTGGCCGACGACTGAGCGGGAGAACTCGCTTGGACTCGAGGCGAGACGAGCGAGAAACGTCAGCGTTCGAAAATGCAACAGGTCTCGGTAGACACCGACTAGCGGATTGCCGCTGGCATCGTCCCAACGCGCAATACTGCGAACGAGCTGCTCCAAGTTTTCCAGGACAAAGACTCATACCCGCGAGTGCCCAGGTCTCAGTTACAGACACAACGGGTATTTTTGAAATCGTCAAGCAAGCAGTAGGGCCGTAGTAGCGCACTCGGCCCGTGGGCTTGAACTGCATTCAACTTTTTCGACAGCGAGACGTGAGCCCTTTACTTGGGGTGCGCGTTTACCAAGCATTCACGGGCGAAGGGAAACCAAAAGTCCAGTAATTAGGAGAGTATGCTCTTGGGCTAATTGGTACACGGAAACAGCGCGAAAAGAAGTGGCAAGAAGGACGAAAGACAATGCCGCCCTGTCTCTCTCTTTGCGCTGTGTCGCTCTTCTAGCGTCTAGTAATTACTCGGATGTACACCTTCTATAACTTCTGTGTTGTTCCGTTTTCCTGGCGGATAGTGACAAAGCATCGAAGATAACGGTCGTAGTTACATATACTACCGTTTCAACAACCGTCAGGAGCCAGCTTTCATCACTTCACCTTATCAGTGTCATTAGGTCATGTGCAGGTACGCCAAGTACGAACGCAGTTCTAGAAGAAGTGTGAATTATCTGTACTCCGGTTCCTTAGCATTTCTTTTGCTCCATCTACCCCACGCAGCATCTAGCGAGACAAGTGATCACTTAACCTCCGTGCCACAAAAAAAAAAAAAAAAAAAAAAAAAGACATCTAGGTGTTAATGACATCCGCTATCAGCAGTTCAGTTTTACGTCTGCTTGTAGAACGATCGAACTTAGTTTTATAGGTCATGCAGTGCTCATTTCGCAGGTCTACCACTCATCAACCGCACAGCCGTGAAGTGCCGGACTGGCGTAATTAAGGTAAGCGAGATGGCGGAAAACGAACTTTCCTCCCATTGAAGTAGCTCGGAAATTACGTGCACGTGGCTTGCTTTGAGAATCGGGCACACGATAACAAGGCGCCCTTCCCTTTGCAGCGGGCGGGTACGGATCTCAAACCATAGCAATGCTGCAGAAACAAGTGGCAATCCAACCTCCTTGCGGCGATATTAGGCACTAATGGCGCCACAGCGAAGGTCGTTTGTGTCCGCGTTCGTGATGTAGAGATAGTTGCCGAAAGAAAAGAACTTCGTATTCGTGACTGCATATATTCCAGGAACACTTACAGTGAGGAGTTTCGTTACTGAAAATGAACAATGAGAAAGGCCTCAAGCGGCGTCGGTATTATCGTCCACCTACTCAACGAGTGCCTCGCGTCTTACGTCAATTAGTTTAACTCGGGACGCGATACTGGTTTTAGAGGACCGTGCCCTGCGTGCAAACGAATGCGACCCGACCGCAGAACAAAAGCTTATCCCGAGGGGGTCATCATCACGCCACACGGCCAAGTCGCTGATGCGCGCAGGATATTCGAGCACAGCTAAGCGTAGATGTCTATGGCGGCCCAACCGTTCACGCGAACGGACAGACAGGCAGGCGTCGGAGGTGTGTGTTTGGGAAGGGGGAGGTGGCGATGACAAAGGCTCACGCTTATCAGGCTCACTTTTCTGAAGATCGCGCGCGCGTGACTGCCACGATAAGGCACGAATCCGCGGCGATTAAAGAGAATGGTCGCGCGGAAAATGATGCGCGCTATTGTTGAGTGCATGTACTATGGGAGCGTCCTCCTTTCACCGAAACGTTCGTGCAAGCCACAGGCATTGCTTTATAGAGCGTACCGACATAGTAGGGAGGAATCGCGCGTTTGTCCGCCCAGAACGAATAACGTCTGCTGACGCGTTATCTGTGCTACGGCAAAAAACTGAATTTAGAGCACGCGTTCACGAAATGTAAAGCACGTTTACGTTCGAGAGGACCGGTGCCCATACCAAACTATCAGCTAAGCAGAGTGAAACATCCGCATTCATATGGGGAACCAGTGCTGGCAAAATGGCATTGTAACTTTCATTTATCCCACCAGTGTCGCCACACCAGCCGCTAGGGTTGCGATGAAAAAAAAAATATTTCTTAAACGAAGCGACGCACCCACGTGCGTCCTCATTCGATTCACGGCTACACGCCAAGCTTTCCCGAGCTTGAAGGCCACGCTGGCCACCCGTCGGGTTATTCGTTCATTCTGCCGTGTTGAAGCGCGACCATGCATTATCATCTCAGCTCAGTTAGCGATAACATATGCGCGTGTAGGGCACTTACCTAGTGATAAGCGATCGAAAGTATCAGCCCGAATCTGAATCGCGTCCCTCCAATTTTGCTTTCTCCGCTCGCTAGGCTGTGTTGCGACGCTGCGGTCAATCGTGGAAAGCTTCAGCGCAGGTTGCCTATTAATTACATTCCTTCTCGGTTATCCTCGTCTTCGTCGCGCTGCGTTTCTCAAACGGCTGATTAGTATCACAAATTGGTTCTCTTGCCTGCCTGTTTCAGCATCTGTCGAAACAGCCTGAACCGTCGCTGTGCGACCCCATCAAGTGTGCGATTAAACCTTAAGGTCTAATAATCAGGCACGCAAAGGTGGCGTGTGCTGATTGTTGCATTGCGACCGATACTATTAACCACTGGACGTTGCCAATTTAAGCTGCTGAAAACAAAGACCGAAGCTCCTTTGCGATTAGCAGTGCACTTCGATAGTACAATCGAGTTATCAGCTGTTATCAAACGTTTAAAACTGCATTAGCGACGAGATATAAAAGCTAAACAATAGAATCGACGCACTGCGAACAGCAAGCTCCTGTCTGAAGTGACCTTTGTAGCTAACTATTTGTATAGGAAATCATGAATGTAAACAAAAGCAAACTACTTGAACATGTAAATTTTAACACAATAGGCCTACTATTAACTCTTTTCGATAACCGTCCTTAGCACTATATAGTATTGCGGGATTTGTACGCACTTCGGTAAGCTTGTTCATTCATTGATTCCAGGGAAGATCATTCAGCTGAGTGTAGGCGTAATTTTTTAAAACACTTCAACCATAGTGCTAAAAACGCGCGGTTGTTATCAGTGTTCATAGGAGCGCAATTTTCGAGCGCCTCGCCGCATGTTAGGCCTAATGGTTGCAAGAACTCGGAATGCTACAAAGAAAATATCAATGCATACATTATTTTAACATTAAGCTTGAAAATCTTCCCAAAAGTCTAGTGCACACGTGTCGCATTAAAAACAAAAATATACGTAATTCCGGGCGTAGTCGCTCGGGACGAAGCGGCCATGAGTCTGAGCTCAATACATTTTGCAGCAACGAACACCCGTTATTGAGACGACTACACACTGCCATGTGGATAACAAAGAAGGGTGTCCTCGATGGTGCTAACTGCGCAGTGGACTGAGTAAGCAGAACCGTAATACCATAGCTGACTTGCGGCTCAAGCTCTCGCTCTACGAGTAGCGAGTGCAACGTTACCTCATTAGTATGACGAACGAAGGTGTCACAGTAGCGCATGCTGGGACACAGACACAAAACACGAAAGAACGGCGTACGTGTCTTCATGCGCTGTACTGTTACAACCTTACGATGTGAATCGTGAGAGTCGCCGTTTCCTGCTTCCCTGACGCCCCCGGGTGTATAGGCGAGGCCCAGAGCATCAAACTAAAGATGGTCGCCGCGCACGTTGCACGAGGTTGCTTACCGTCTGAAGATGCGAGCGTATCCGCAGCCAGCGAGCAGCACACGGATTCACGGCGAGCTACGCGAGACTGGTGTCGCAGGGCGGGTCGGCCCGCGTTCCTTCCGGACGGGGTTTAGATCAGTGGCACACGAGATTCCTTTCTTCCCGTGGTGGACGCTGATTGAGTAGTACCGCACCGGTCACGAGCAAACTGCAAAGTGTGGCGCGCTCCGGGGTGGACGGTGCTTCTCTTGTGAGCCGCGGTGCGCCGCAAGGCGCGGGCCAGTCACACGGGCCAGCGGCGCGCTTGCGTCATGCGCAGTTCGGCCGGGAGAGAGACGGCGGCGGCAGCCCGGGCCAAGAACCCACACGAAATCTATCCAGGAATAGATCTCTCCCTCCCGACAGCAGCCTTTCTCTATCGTCAAGGCGGCCGGGCCTTTCCGTCGCTTTTGCTGCTGCCGCCTCATTCTTGTTATTTGTTCGTCGCTTCCCCCCCCCTCCCCCCTTAAATTACCCTCACGCTCTCATCCCCCTCTCCCAACCCCCAAAGGGTCTCGGTGTTCGTTCAGCTTTATTATTTGGTTCTTTTTTGCCCTCGTGACGTCAGACGCAGCTGTCTTTCGTCCCGAGGCGCAGTTCTTGCCCCTTCCTGCCGGTCCCTGCCCTTCCCCTCCTGGCTGCTGGTATTATTGTCATTGCGAAGAGACGTAGCAACAATGCTCCTGCTTCCGATCCCGCATCGTCAACGCAACCGCAGATTACTCACTCGTTCCAACTACTTTGCTCAAGCGCGCGAAGGTATAAGGGCGAAAATCACCAGTGCCTGCGTTTCTTTTCTTTCTTTCTTCTGCAAATGAGAAGACCACCAGAAAGGCACCGGCGCTAAGTTAAATATCTTGTTTTCTACGTTATGCGGCAGCATGCGCAATGACTCATCGGTAATCGCAATGCAGTATTGACCCACGTCAAGAAACTAATGTATTATGTAGCTATATTTTTTTCCCCGCGGAAAGTGTTTTCAGGTTTTGAAGATGTTGAAAGGTCATGACGTCATAAGGCAGGTCTAGATCATAGAGGGAACTTGATCGTTCAGCCACCATGGGAATGATGAGTAGTACACGGATCTGTCTGATCTTCGCGCTTGGTGCTTCAAACGTTCTTGCGGCTTCGTTTATTACGCTTTTTCTCGGCCTCAATTGGACTAAATTTCAAAGCGATTTTTGTTTAATAGAGAAGATAATAAGACTCTGTAAGCAGGCATAATCGCTGCTAATTCCAGTGGTTCCGCTTGTCCATGCGTCCGTAACGTAATGGTTTCAATATTGGGCTTCTGTGATAGAGTCCTGTGTTCGAACGCTGTCATCGGAAGTTTTAATAATGTTTACTCAATTATTTGTAACGCACTACTTTCTTAAAAATATCACTCTGCAAAGTCGACCACGAAGCCATTTCAAAGCCAGAAGGACGAAGTTTAGCCAAATCCATGTACTACCCATCATTACCATGCTGACTGAACTGCCCTGCTTATAGCTCCCGTCGACACCAGCGCCACAGTTCCCTCTATGGTCTATACAAAACTCTATGGTCTACACATTTCATGAAGTGCACGCTGATCTGACAATGCGGACGCTTCGGTTTCACCTTGGACGATGGTGCTTTCAAACGGAGAAACAGGTGTACAGCAGAGACAAGTTTGGCTCTGCAGTCCTCTGCGAGGGATATTCTGGTACTATAGAACGTTTGTCCAGTCACAATGCGCGGACAATTTAGCGAGTTTTTAGTACCCTTAATAACAACTTTGCTATTTTAAGTGTTAGCGACATTAGTGACTTTTTAGTGAAATTGCCTTGATAAAATTTCGGAGGCAACACTGGCTGGTATTCAATGCGTCGCCCTGATTTTATCCCGGGGGGGATTATATGCACCTCCATTTTCCACTACTTCTAAAAAGATACTGACCAGCTTGGCCTTCGAGATCCTTCATCGGCCTAGCGCTGCAGCACGCCGCAAGCGGCGCCCTGGTCTAAGGGCATCGACGAATTTTTCTTTATCGCAGAATAAAGTGATTTCTCTCTCTCTCTCTCGCCGCCAGAACGTACGCCGTTGCTATATTGGAGGCCTCGCCGAAAGGCTGTTAGCAGAGTTCGTAAATACTTTTCTTAAAAGACTCTGTTATTAGTGAGCCACCTGGCTGCATCAAAACTGCTTTTCTAGGTTAAGCACAATCTTGAGGTATGATACGTACCAGGTGAGAAAATCGGGGGTTGTTCTCTCTTTTCATATTCGGATTGCTCACTTTTCAAACATTTAAAACTGAAGAAAGCCACAATTCAGAGCATGTAATCGTCATTATCCTCATTACTAAGAAACTTTTCGCTTAATATGGGGTGTTTGGGGCCCTGACCTGAACAAAATCCTGACCGAAACGATGCTATAACGCAGCACGGAAAGCACAACTAAGTACCGTAGAGAGAGAGAGAGAGAGAGAGAGAGAGATAAATGAGATGCGAAAGGCAGGGAGGTTAACCGGAAGGTAGATATCCATTTGCTACCCAGCACGGGGGAAGGGGTAAGGGAGACAGAACCATAAAGAAAAATGCACACACATAGAAGGAGAGGGAGATTTAAATTAAAACATACACAAAGGAACTCAGGAGCGTCACAGTAATTCAAACAGGTCGCTTGACCGGAGGAACTTCAGTAGCGCCCCCGTCGCCTTCTGGTATGAAGACCGTATACCAGCCGGCATTCTACGGTCGTCTGCTCAGAAAGCGGCCGGTCGTCGAGGCGTGCCAACTCCGTCACGAGCGACTGTCTCTGGGAGCTGTAGCGGGGATAGTGACACAGGATATGTTGGACTGTTTCTTCGCTGCCGCAGCTATCACAGGCAGCACCGTCAGCCATTCCGATGCAGCAAGCAAAAGCATTCGTAAAAGATACTCCAAGCCACAGTCGGCAGAGGGCAGTTGTCTCGAGAAAGTACAGATGGAATGCGTTGTCGGAGGGATGGGTCCAGGCGGTGCAGTCGAGTATTCGTGTGGCATCACACGCGAGCATGCGAAGCTATGTTGCAGCATCGGTTCTTGATAGCAGGATGGGTTCCTTGACAGCATTTTCATGCGCCCTCCTAGCAGCTTCATCGACCTGTTCGTTGCCCATGATGCCGCAGTGGCCTGGGAACCACTGAAAAGTGATGTCATGTCCTTTCTGCTAGTCGGTGATAAAGGTGCCTTATTTCCAGCACAAGTTGGTCTCGTGGTACACGACGTAGAGCGGATAGCAGACAATGCAGGGCTGCCTTCGAATCTGTAAATATGCTGAATCTTCGTGGTAACTCTTCTCATGTCATCAAATGGAAGTATCCTCTCGACGCAGCTAACTGAAAGTTGCTGAAATTAAGCCGAGTCTCTTAAATATATATTTTCTTGAAAATGCTGCCCATTGAGCTACGCTGGTGTATTACGGTCATTCCAGTCTCAGGTCGTTCGGACAAAAAAAAAAAAAATGACTACGGGAACGTACAGTGCAGGTTTATAGCGAGATCACGGTGTTCGAATGGCCTGCGCGATGAACACAATTCGCTATGGTTGAATCGGCTGGCTGTCACGTGATAAAGAGTGAAAAAAAAAAAACCTTACATTGTCCTGCATGAAAATTGGCTCGTCATTCCGGCCCCGCGAAAGTGGATGTCCAGCGAAGCTATTGCAAAACAACCACTGAAACTGCTGATGCAATGCTTTATTTATGGCTCGGATGCTTGTCTTGAGCTTGTTCTTTATTGAAACGCACGCTGTTCTGTACGTTGCACGCGTGATTCCAATGAATGTATGCCCTGTTTGCTTCACTTTGCTGAGTGATTTTAGCCTCTGCATTACGAGAGGGATGAGACATTGTATTTTTGCTTGCTTAGGGGGTTGATTGAGCCATTGTTGATGATGATAATTTCTGCTGACGGACGGACACGAAAAATGCCGACCACCGAGAGGCTAACAGCTTCGCTGTAAAAGATGTGATTGAGACGGATCCAGGCGAGAAAAAGAAAAAAAGAAAAAGCGGAGGCAAGAGTAGAGTGCTGCAGTTTAAGACTTTAGTCAGAAGACGCCAGTCTGGCATGGTTATGAACGGATTTCAGGGTTTCAGCGAGATTAGATTGGTGTGAGTCAACGATAGCACATGCGCATTAAAGTTTTGACCATACGAGGAGGGCCTTATATGCAAATAATTCTGCGTCATGAAGGGATTACGGCGAAGTAAACCAAGAGCTAGCTGTGAGCAGAACAGAGCTAGCTGTGAGCAGTGAGCAGAATTGATTTATGTGGGTTATATGATTCGATCCCGACAAATATTTGGAAAGGTGCACGCCTAAATGCTTGTAGGAGTACAATAGTACTCCTACAAGCTATAGTACAATTATTAATATTGTAGACAGGATGGTATAGTTAGAACGACAATGACATGAAATACGTACAGTCTTACTAGTGTTCAGAAACATGAGCCAATAAGTAGCACGCCAGCCTTGAATACGAAAGAGATCATACTTCTACAGCTTCTACAGTGCGAAAATGTGCGGATATAAATATATTTCTTATTGCGATGTTAGCTCTTTGTCCGTTGTTTTTTGTAATGAACCCACAAATTTCATCCATGAGTAGCAAATGGCGTAAGTGGGTAGCAAATGGGGCCAATTTTGGAAGTTCTTACCTCACATAAAAGTATATCTAAGAGCAATTTCAATGTATTTAAACAGCTCAAAAGTCAGGCTAGAAGAGGTTAAGTAAAAATTTATTCAACAAGCTCACTCGCACATACACAAACGCATGTAGGACGCACGCACTCGTCCTAGTCTAAATGCCGTCGCTCCTTAAGATGACTTGAAGCTCTGGCACATTAACTGTGAGCATACGTAAAACTCGGAAGCGAGCTTTATCAATGGCATTGCCTACCGCGTCCCGGCAATATATAGATCGCTCGAGCTGACGTTCTTCAGTGTCGGTGAGTATTAGAAAACAGAAAAAAAAGAAAAGGGAGAGTGGTTTCTTTTACAATATACTCGAACCTCGTTATAACGAAATGGGATATAACAAAATAACGGATGTACCGCAGTAAATGAAATTCCTCTTGAAATCCCCATGTATTTATATCCATGTATTTAAAACATCGTTTTAACGCAGTGACATTGTCCGGCCAATGGATATAACGAACTAGATTCGTCTCCGAAACCAAGAAATTCCCGACCGTTGCGCGCCGAGTACATCGCTTTGCGCGGGGTTCGGCAAGCGTTCGCCGCGGCACTTCAAAAACCCCGCGTCGAATACGTCGTCGAGCAACGGTGGTCTTTCTCAGCGCCACGGGCAGCTGAGCACAAGCCGCAGCTCTGTCACACTTCTCCACTGGCTTCTCTCTCTTGTGCGTGCCTGGCTGTGCCATCCGCGCCACGCTGCGCGGCTACGCGAGCGGTGCGAAAGATTAGTGCATTCACTTCTCTCTTTCTCTACGGCGCGCCGCGCAGACAGGCGCAGCTGGGCCTGGCCTCAGAGACCTCCCCGAAGCAATCCCGGAGGTCACGCCCAGGCTGTGCATTCACTTCCCCCTCTCCATGCGGCGCGCCGTGCGAGCTAGTCGCTGGGCGTGGCCTTCGAGCTCGCCTTGGCATCGGTGCAATCACGGAGGCCACGAGCCGGCCGACCCAAGCCGCCACGGCGAAGTTTCCTTCTCTTGCGGCGGAGCGCTGTGTTGTGTGCTACGTGCTGCTCGACCGCGACGAGCCAAGTGGAAAGCGGACGCGAAAGACCACCAAAATGGAACAGAAGCAGCTATCTAAAGGCTGTCGCGTCAGGTACTAAGTCGCGTGTTGCACACGCCGAACATTATTTTGCTGTTGCATTCAAATTTCATCGCATGCGTGGCCGTGTAGCGGTTCCACCGGCCACAAAGCCGTCTTCTTATTTGCATGTTTACAATTGTGAACCCGATTGAGCATATACTGCAGTAAATGACAATAATGGATATAACGAAGTAACGGATATAACGAAGTAATTTCGGCTCCCACTTCAACTACGTTATAACGAGGTTCGAATGTATTTGAATCGTTCACATGCACTCGACGTGAGCGGGTCGAGTCAGAAGTCGAGCTGGCCCGTTCCTGACCGCGTTTACATGCAACTTGCCAAGCTGAGAGCTCCGAAATCGCTACGTTTGCATGAACCCGACAAAGTCGGATCAAGTCGGCTTGCAGAGCCGAAAACCGGTTGTCGGGCCCATCGCTAGCAAGTTGGGCCATAATATTATGGGAACATAATACCTTATGTTACCAAAAGGCACACATTTAAAAAGAGATCCTTTGGCACTGCTACAAACCTTTGGCGCCAATCGCACTTACAGAACATATTTTTGTTACAAAGCCCAGTTAGATACCGTTTTCGCGGAGCAGTTTGCTCTAGAGAAACGAGATGGCGCTTTCGACGGTGGACCGCACGTTACCTCAGCGAAAGCGCACGAATACAAAACCATTACCGCTTCTGCTCTGAAACTATGCGATCAGCTGTTGGAAAGTCGATCCATTCATGCTTCAAGTCAGCAAAAATACTGGCTTCCCTGCAGGTATTAGCCGAAAGACCAATAGAAATTTCTATTAGTCGTACTGACCAATAGGCCCTGTATTAGTCATCGGTATCTCCATCGCTAGCACTTTGGGCCATAATATTATGGCACATCAGTATAAATGTGCAGCAGACTGCGTTCGCACGTTTGCATTAGTTTCAGCGCACTAAGCTAGTGAACTGGCCATCTCTCGGCGACATACACAAAAGCGACGTGCGCCAACATGGTCTTGCCAATTTGCTTTGAACCTCGTCGCGATGAGTCGTTGAGGAAAAGCTAGTGTTTACAGCACAGCATACTTCCCCATGAAAAAAAAAAAAAAAAAAACCCGAATTAGCAGCTGTAATCTGCAAGGCAGAATCGCGCTGCCCGGTCAGCTTACGAACGACGCTGCAACCATATTTGTTTGCGGCTGAAGTTTCGTATTTTCTGTTGAAGTGCGCAAAAAGTAAATGTAAAAATTTTAACCTAAATTACTGACTTGATACCGCATATAAAAGGCCGTAATATTTATTGACATCAAAGAGCAGTATCGCAGAGAAGGGAACACGGCGGTTGGGAAGGATATAAAACTGCGACCGTAGTCAGCCGTAGTTGCGCACAGCACGTGTGCAATGGCGGCCGCCATGTCAAGGCGAGGCTAGAGTGTACTAGTACACTCTAGCGAGGCGTCACGCGAGGCGTGCGTGTTAGTGAATGAACGATGTGTTTTTAAGGAACCCGTGGTGTTAGCGCCTGCGCAATCTCATTCGTGCAGTAATATATTTGGATAGTTTTATCTATGGATGCTGTTAATACTTCAAAACAACGCAAGGCAACTGTTTTACCCCTGTCCTTCGCGGCTTTGTGGATCTATCAGCGTGCATCGATGTGCAGCGTTTTCCCCGGCGCCGATTTGCCATTTCGAGGTAATTATACTTCTTATTTATGCCTCTGTAGTACAGTATGAAGCGTTTTCTTCTTTTTTTTTTTTTTAAATCCTGACGGTGGACGTAAGTACAGTGCTGTCGGGCCGATAGCTGTGTGCGTTGCAGCAATACAAATATTTTTGTTACAAAGCCCAGTTAGATACGTTTTTCGCGGAGCAGTTTGCTCTAGAGAAACGAGATGGCGCTTTCGACGGTGGACCGCACGTTACCTCAGCGAAAGCGCACGAATACAAAACCATTACCGCTTCTGCTCTGAAACTATGCGATCAGCTGTTGGAAATGCAACTGGGTGTTCGCTACCGCATGACGATCCATTCATGCTGAAAAATGTGGAACGGTAGAGGGAAAACGTGCGCAGTAGTTGGATGCAAAAATACTGAGTGGCTTATAAAGGAATGTAATGAATCTGTGTGACGAAGTCCACGGACCTCTGCTACACAGGGACTGCCTGTGTTACTGGTCCTTCGCGATGCAAGGCTTTCCACGCGGATAAAAAATTTCACTCTTCGGCCAGCGTTGTATCGCCTAACATCTAAAGAAAGGATAGACTTCAACCCGGGAACATCGGCAATAGCGAGTACCACTCGTTACGCAGTAACAAAGGGAGTAGCGCCGCTTCCTGGCATAGTAAGTTTCTCGCACGTTATCTGCACGCATCTATCCCAACTCACACGCAAACATATGCCCGCTGTATCAGCAACGTATCATTAATAAGTGAATGGGTGCACACGTGAATTAATGCGCCGAAGCATTGGTGGCGGCAACGACTACACACGAATGTTCGAAGCTGAACGTTTCGTGAAGGTCCACAGAGTAAGCGAGTGACTAGCGATAATACATGTTTGCTACAAGCTATTACAAAGTGCAGAACGTCTACGCTGCAAGCCTTGTGCGCAGCAAGAACAAATCTATCGCAACTGAGCACACTCGCGAGAAATTAGGCAGAAAATAAACAATCAGGTAGTGACCGCACCCATGAACTTTACGAAGTCAGAAACAAGACATGCCACTGCTCAAAAGTGTTTGACCAATAAAGAACCAAGAGCAAAACACGCTGATCTTGATTTACTGAATAAGCCCAAAGTTTGGACAGCTTGGAATAGATTTCTAGCCCCGCTTTTAGTAGAAGCCCCCTATACGCTGTTCGTGCTGTTTGGACAAAGCGTAATGAGCGCCGGAAGCGCTTACACGTCGTCTGAAGCTGTAGCTTACGCTTCGTGCCGTCCCCCCTATCACCGCCCACGATGTGCGCCGAAACACAGGTTTGCTGAGCCGCACCGGGGCTTCATGCACGTTCATTGTAAATACCTAGGCGACGGAGGCAGCTGAGGCTAGCAATAGAGGTGTTACCACGTGATCAAACATGGCGGCACCAGCGAGATCGTCGTGAAGAGGGTCTATAACGGAAATCATTAACCACGGCTATGCAAAATGAAGCATGTGAGGGGTGAACGAACCTGTTGCTCCGCAATGAATGAATGAATGAATGAATGAATGAATGAATGAATGAATGAATGAATGAAAGCTTTATTACGTTAAACGGTTCCGCCATAAGTTAAGGAGCCCTAAGTCCGGGGATCCATTTATGAACTTTTCCAGACACTTCTGGATGGTCGGTTGGGACCAACGCTACCGTCGTGCTGGGTCATGGCGAGAATGAGCCAGTCGAGTGTAGGGGGGGGGGGGATGTAGCCCTAGAGAAGCTGAGTCGTCACCGGCGCGGAAAAAAAATTTATCGGCGGTTTCGCTCTTTGGGCGAAACTGCCGATTGACATCGCACTGACAACGCATTGACATCTATAGCCAGGTTTAGCGTTGCCCCTGGGATCCTAGGACGGTGCTCTAACTATACGCGTGTGCGACATATTGGCGCGACGCAACTCGCAAGGAAACTCCTGCTGCGTAGAAGGAACATCGCCCTGGCACCTACCAGACGTCTCACAACGCTGGCATGTTGAGAAAGTGTCACTTCGACGGTGCATGAAATGAGACCGACGGGAAACCGTCGGCGTTTAATCAGTGCGCAGTGAAATACTAGCTAACGTTAGCTTGACGTTTACTGCTCGTTCCGCTCAGGGCAGTGGTTACACGCCGCAGCTCATCAGGAACGCTAGTGCGCTTATATTAAGTGTGGGCGCAACGACCATGCCACCAGCGGAAGGCAGAACGCTGGCCTGGCTCCGCCATCGAGGCGATTAAGCGTCGCGTTGACGGTGGTCTTACCCTTGATGTGCCGTTGGGTGATAGAACGCGCGGAGCTACAAGACAGTCCGGCACAGCGCGCGCATAGTTTCGAAATGTTTCGGAGCAGATGGAACAGGTATGGCCCCGCCATATGGCTCCGCCTTTCTTGACGTCACACGATCCATGGCAAAATGGCGGTCGCTGTCAGTGAGATGAGCTTAGAGGCAGCGACTTGAAATTGAAATTTCGAGTGAAAATGTGCGCTGAGAGGCCATCTTCTTTTCTTTTTCTTTTTGTTGCGTGTACGTATATGGCGAGACGCCAACAACAGGCTGATGACGACGAAGTTGCGACTCCGTATACTCTCTGCACGCCCGAGACAGCGTTATATACAGCGTAACGGCGTGGTACACAGGAGAAGATCTAGGAACTTGGCTAATTGTCTGCAGCAGCCACCGTTTGTTCGAACATCGCTTGGATAAACACTGTGACACCAAGTCACAGCCTCACGCCTTCCAATATGTGTAGCCGTATTGACCTCTGTACTGTCAGTTACAATGATAAACTGATAATAGTTGGCCCATCAAAGTCATAGCCCCTGTAACTGCTGTTCGCGGTAAGTAACAGTACAATAGAGTTTGCAGTGGTTCTTGGCGAGCGGTATCGCCCATGAGTTCATGTCCCTTCCTATGCAGTTCGTAGCTCGCGTTGCTGAGCAAGCTTTTGACCTTATATCGCATCTGTTTGTAAAGAGAGCAGTTCCTGTCACACCGTTGTTGCCCGTGACGTCAGCCTGCATTCGTTCCTGGCACGCCTCCCGTCTTTGAGGATGATATCTAATCTAATCGCTAGAGAAGTAATCCCATTGTCCTTTTACAAATCGCGCTCCGCTCGGCATAAATAGGATTGTAAGCCTGCGGTGAAAGGATGACACAAAGGGGAACAAACGCCTCCGGATCGAGTCCACGGAATTCCGGGCCGGGTGACAGACTATAATTATAAGCAGCTGAATCTTTAGAGTTAACCATAACACTTCCACTCCTCAAGTCTAGATTGAACGATTGTATCTGTAGACTACATATACAAGGTCAAGTAACGCGAGGGACACGCTACCCTGACTTTTTTTTATTTGCCACAATTTGCCACTCGGTGTTGTCGCGTAGATATATTGTCCGTTAAAGGCACGCTAAATAACAACGCAGATTGAACGATTGTATCTGTAGACTACATATACAAGGTCAAGTAACGCGAGGGACACGCTACCCTGACTTTTTTTTATTTGCCACAATTTGCCACTCGGTGTTGTCGCGTAGATATATTGTCCGTTAAAGGCACGCTAAATAACAACGCTATGTTAGTTTAGATAAATTGTTATTTCAGAACTCTTCTTGCACTGTTTTTGGTGCAGACGGTTGACTATTATCAGGAAAAATAAATACCCAACTTCTGTCTTTTTTCTCTCCTTTATTTCGCACCGAAAACCAGCGGTGCATGCACAGTGCTCAGCGATTGAAACGCGATCTCGGACAACATGGCGGCCGGAACTTTTTTGCGCCACCGGTGGGCGCTGATGACACTGAGATGACGCATTTTTGTGTCACATGAAAGCGAGAAGCTTTTTGATGCATCGTAACTGCATTCGGCCCCCTCAGCGATCACCCAGCGACTACCAGTGGCGCAACAAGCAGCGGCCGCCATGCTGTCCGAGATCGCGTTTCTATCGCTCAGCACTGTATACGTCACTGCGACGTACATCACGGTTTTCAAACTTTATTTCTTTTTTCCTAATTTAGGGCATCTTACAGAGCTCGAAAAGTCTCGAAAACTGGTTAGGTTGCTTCCTATCTTCAGAAAGTAATACGACCCTTCTCTCTTGATAAACATTAACGCTGTCAAAATTCACGACGTGGCGTGGGAGGTGGAAAAATGACGTCGCCATTCGCGGTTCATCTTCATGTCTTTTTACAGCGAAGCAGTTATAGGCTATGATCCAGGAGATCGCGTCCGGCAACGGAAATAGATAGATAGACCGGAAGTATATCAACAATTTCAGACGCGTCGCGCCACCTTATGGCGTCGCATGAAAACGTCGGGATGGCGGCGTTTCTGAACTTCGGGATCGTAAAAAAACTACCCCACACCGCGTTTTTGGCAGGAACTTATGTTTGCTTCTTCATTACGTGACGTAGCTCACCCTGGCGGCCACGTTAGCGCGTCGCTAGTACGCGCTGCGATTGGCGTATCCGTCTTAAAAAAATAAAAAAGAAAGAAAAAGAAAGAAACGTCATAGGCTCTCCTATATCATGTGTAGGTTCTTTGTGCGTCAGCGCACATCGCGGTGGCGGAAGGAGACAGCCGACGATGAGTGGGCCGCAGACGCCAAGCGGAAGCGTGCTGCCCGCCAGGACGGCGACGCGGAAAGAAATGCGAACCGTCCATGTGGCCCCGATCCCGCAAGCTTGGAACGTTTCACCGCAGCAACGGTCAGTCACCACATACACAGCTTCGCTGGTCATCCACCTTCCCAGTGTGTAACAGCACTGAATTTTTTGGCCTGCTAAGTCTTTTCTCGCGGTAAGAGTGACGTTTCTGTCGTCGAGTAATCCCAATTTACTACTATACACCTTCACCTTTTCTTCCTCGTAATGCCCATTAAAGGTCAACTCTGCGTGTCTTCACAACGCGCTGTAAGGTAGCGGCTAGAACGCATGTTCCGTAAGTCCCTCAGTTCTATACGCTGTTACATAACCATTTGCCATCCCTCGTCAGTACTTCATCTCACAAGTCGCTCGCAGCACTGTGCAATCTGCAGGACTCCTTTAGCCAATAGGAAGGCCGAACGCTCCTAGAGATGTGTTCATCCGCGCCGCGTCGTCTGCTTACCACCACAGTAACTCGCGGTATACGAGGTTCGTGCGCAGAAATTTTAACATGTCACGTATAGCTGTACCGTATCATGTGCCAAGCAAAAGTATAAAGCTCTCTAATCCCGCCAGTGACCAGATAGTTGCGCCCGGGACTATATTCCACCGCGCAAGTATATTTCTTCTGTACGCCTCGCACCTTCGGCAGTGCTGCAAACGACTTGCAAGATGGAGTACACTTTACGGTGTTCGCGATGGACGGCATCTAATCTTTCACCGTACTCCTGATCCAGCATACCAGGTTTTCAGCGAGGATAACGTCTTCCTTATCTTCGTAATACTACCCTTCTTCTGCCGTCCGGTCCTCTTTCGCTTCCTTTCTCTTTTCGCGCAGGGGCAAGGTGATGTGAGCGGCCGGTTCCCATACTTGCTGTTTGCATCTGTCCAGATGTCGACCATGCCGGTAATGAGGATGTCCGCCATTACACCTTTCATCCTTTTCCTCTCGTTCGTATTTGTTTAGTGATACGTGATTGACGCCCCGGTCGTTGCGCGTACTAAGGTCGCGTACAATGATACCCAGCGATGAGGTCATAGATACGCTGCGCGCAGTCAGATTGCAGCGCTAATGCGCAATGCTCGGGTTTGCCCGCAACAATATGGAGGTGCCGTTGGCCGCTGACATGGAAATTACGGTCGCGCTTATCTGAAAAAAGAAAAGAAGAAGAAGGAAAAAATAAAGTTGTTCGTGCTTTTCAAAGTATATTATATTCTTGTGCATTCATTCTTACGGTGCATTTACAAAGATTTCCGAGCGTATATGCCAAGTTCAGAAATGCAATCCCAGTGAATGTGAGCCTGGACTTCTCTCATTTCATGCACTGACGAAGAGAGTTCACGACACCGATGCAGAAAAACATAGGGCGAGAAGCATATCGTTAATTTCGCAGGTAGCTTCTTTAATAATGCTGCGGATGCTGCTTTTAAGAAAGCAGCTCGATTCAAGGTCAAAGAAAAGCAAAAAACAAAAACAAAAAAACACGAGAAAATAAAATAAAAAATAAACTGGAAAACGAACCGTTAAACTATAAACGGGATTGGAACGAAAGCTGAAAGACAGTGGTTATTCCATGCATTGTGCCTATGCCCTTGTCATTTCTCTCGTTGCTGTGTGTGATGACTCACTCGGCGCATTGAATATAGGCGAACTCTTCGCCGTGAATCTTGCAAGTTTCGCCAACTCGCCGAACCATCTACTATATATATATATATATATATATATATATATATATATATATATATATATATATATATATATATATATATCGCAAACGCCTTAGAAAAGGCGAAATCTAGCGATGCGCCGCAACAGAAGAAATTTATTTTAAGCTGTGTAGCGTTTAATTTTTGTGATCTATTTTCTGCTGCGTGTGGACCTACCTGCTCCGGCGGGGAAAGCTGCTGTGGTCTGTTGTCCCGTGTGCTAATCCATGACGAGTCAGGGCGAAGACGCCGACGCGAAGGCCTTAGAGCAGAAACGGCATGGCCTTTGAGAACGTATGAAGATAGCCGAGAAAGCTTGTCTGAACAGATGAAATCACAATAAAAATTATGAAGGACTGCACCGTTGTGGGCATCAATGTTATGCGAAGCATCATCTCTGGTTCTGCAGAATGTTACCAGATGGTGCAAGATATCCGTGTAGGGCGAACAACTGTGTGTTGTGTGACGCGATCGCGTGTATGACGACAACGGCAACGTGTCGATGCAACAACGACGATGAGTTGACGATGACGGCGATGAGAATGGTCCAACGATGATGGTAGACGAAGAGTCATTTATTGTACTCTGGCTATCAAACGTAACAACCTTTCCCGTTACGAGTTCGGCCGATTTCGACACTGAACCTCCTGGCAAGTACTCCCGAGGCACGAGTAAAGATAGCGTAGGCATCAGCGCATCACGACATACCAGGCAACGAGATGGCGCATCTAGCGGCTCGAGGTTTCACTAATCCGAGCCCCTAGCACAACGGAGGAGCCCTGGCACCCTCACCCTCTAGTCTCTCATCAGGAAATCACCATACACTATAGGTTGCAACGTAGGATATTCCCACCTCCACATAAGAAGCTAACCAAAAGTCAATACCGCATTCTAAGAGCACTGTAAACCAACAGCTTCCGCTACCCATATACGAGCAGAAACTACCGCTTCACCCTCTACATATCCTCTCCACTTTGCCACTTTTGTGGAGCACAGGGCACCCTTTACCACATGTTAGGGGGCTGTACAGAATCACTCCTTAGCCCATATAACCCACATGACACACCTGAGCTTAGGGAGAGAGTCCTATAGTACCCTAGCCAGCTCCACCCTCGCAGGCTGCAGGGTCAGCTGGTAGCGAGGGCCATCGACGCGCGGCGAAAGTCTATGGTTCCCTGGAAAACGGAGACCACCCCGAAAACACGCTTAAACAATCCCTGAATAAAGGTGTTTGATCTCTCTCTCTCGAAGTTTGTGCACTGGGTAAAGTTGGCCGACCCCGAAGATGGTGCAGTCTCACATAGCGTCCCAAAGCACTAGCTGCCACGGAAGAAGAATAAGGGAAACTGGCGAACTGTCGCCAGGGGGAAGCCAACTGTTTCTACGTACGCTACGCGCCAACCGTCACAAAGTTCTATAGTTTACAAGGCCAAACGAGTTTTGTAACGCAGTTATTCTCTTATACCCCGCATATATTTAAGCCCTAACGGGTAGACCATTGGTTTGTTCAAATTGATTCTGGTTCAAATTCTGCCGTCGAGCATGTATTTTTGTATGACCCGCGACCTTGCTTATTGACCACGGCCAAGCTTATTTTTTCTTTCCCTCAGCCACTTCCTCAAAAAGGGTTGATTATGTAGGAGAAGAAACGTTTATTGTATGAGAACTCTAGTCCGAGTCGTCCCTGCTTGTGGAGGTGGCGCTAGGGCGGTGGCGGATTGGAGATAAGAGACTTTAATTGGTAACTGGTGCCATCGCCCCTGGGTGTGGCGGATATGACGCACCAGGAAGAGTCACAGAGTCTGGTGCAAATCTTCGGGTTGTGCGGCCCAGATCGCCCCAGGCGTACAGCAAAGACGGGGCGAACGTTGGCGCGTGCGATAATGTGGGGTGTGGAGAGGGCACGGGAACATTGCCAGTACGTATGTACGGCGTTAGTATGCTGCACACAGACCTGGAAGGTGGGGTGGCCTGGTCTACGCTCAGTGTGATGAGCGATCGCATCATTAGGGAGAGTGAGGTTCTGTGAGTGTCGGATGAGGGGTGCTTGTGCACGTGGAAAGAGGTACGAGGCAATTGGAAGAAGCCCGCGGGATTCGCGGGCCTCTTTGTGTCGAGCGCGGCGTTACTTGTGGGGGTCAGCTCGACAAGCTTTAAGGGAAAAGACTTTTGGGCGCCATCCAGCAGCTTTGATGCCTTCAGGAAGCATGTGAGGGTTTATTGGCCAGTTGCCTTCAACGAAAAAGTTCACGTACTCCTTGACGCCTGGGGTTGATAGGATGTTCTACATCCACCGTGAGTGATGGCGCTGGCTAACACTCCCAGGGTTAACTCTCAGTACACATACATGAATACCCAGAAAATCTGACGGGAAAATGGCGCCGCGGTAGCTCAACAAGGTAAACGCATCGCATGCGTAATGCGAAGACGTGGGTTCGCATCCAACGTGCGGCCAGTTGTTTTTTCGCCCACTTTCGGTTACATTTATTTATCAATTCGAAACTTCAATTAAAACTAAAAATAATTTCTCCTATGCTTTCCTTGGTGCTTTCTGCTGGCTCCGTATGATTCTGTCCAATCGGAGTAGTAAGCCAGGGGGTGCATCTTATATGCAACGGTGTGACTTATACATCGGAAAATGCACTAAATAGAATTTTCTTGACAATATATTAATCCTACAACATCCTACAACACTATCGCCTTTCACGAAGAACACTACCGCCGCCTCACAATGCTATGACGCGAGAGGAAGCCACAATATGGCGAAAACTCCAAAACAAACACATATCCAGATTTGAGTCTCTACCACGTCATACACCTTGCGCTGTATTCCTATAAATGCCCACACTGCGATGAATGCGTAACGCTTTACCACAGGATATGGACTTGCGCAAGCACACCACAGCTCACACCCATAACACACCCCACCACCCGGCAATGGGAGGCAGCGCTGTCCAGCTCCGACTCGACGGACCAGCTCAACCTAGTCCACCGAGCGAGAAGGGCAGCTAAGGCCGCTGGACTCCTGGACTGAGGGGACCACCCACTGCAGAGCGGAGGAGCTACCTACGCTCGCGTGCTCTTTTGTATAACGTTTATTTTCTCTCTCTCCAACGCAGTCTCGTCGCCCGGGCCAAGGAGGCAGCCCAATCCAGAGGGTTCCTGGAGTAAGGAATCCTCCCACCTAGGGTGAACTGGATCCTGACTCGGATTACCATCTCATAAAATAAAAGTTTGTTTCTTTCTCTCGTCGGCAGCGCGTCTTATACATGAAATTTACCCTAATGAATATGGGATATCCGCACGGCTGTATTAATGACAAACGCGAGCCATAAAGTCAAAAGCACATCGGTCTTGGCAGAGGCTCCGCGACATCTTGGGCAACACTTTTCACTGCAGTCTCCAGGAAAGCCGGTCTGGCCGCACCGCCTGCTGACATTGATGCGGAGGCAAGCAGCGAATCAGAACATGTAGGAGATTTGCCGATGACGCTGTCACCCGAATTAGCGGAGCTCTTCGACAGTGCATAGGAAGAAGATTTTGTTGGCTTCACATAGACAACGTTCACTTGACGTTAATAAAACATTTTTATTTTGCGAATACAGAAAATGGTGTGAGATCTTTATCCTGGGTTGCCTATATATCTGGTAATGAGCGGTGAGTAGGACTTAAGTGCGCCAGAATCGAGTAAGTACGGCATTTCGCGCCGAAGATAACTGCATGCAAACCCGTTATCTCGTTGTCAAAATTTTCGTAAAAATGGCTTTTTTTTTTGGGGCGGGGTGGGGGGTGGTGATGGAGGTGCGTCTTATGCAAGGGTGCGACTTATACATCGAAAAATGCAGTACATAGGCTAATTATTTTGAGAATATGTCAATTTACCAATGTGTCTGCCATTTTTCGTCCCATCTTCTGTTGTGCGCTTCTTTTTACTTTTATTTGTTTGCTTCCACGTTTTTATCTTCCGCAGGTCGGTACTGATGGAATGTGTTTTCCTTTGCTGCCCAACGGCCTCCTTTATTTGCCTGGTTTTTCTTTGCCTTCATTTTTTTTTCATCCTTGGTTCGGCGTATAGCTTGGCTGCAGCGACGTCTGTTTGTATGCTTGCCGCAAGACCCGAACTCTTACGCAGTTAGCTTCGCACCGGCTGCCCCCTTCCGGTGCAGACACTCGCGGCCTTTGTTTTCTACCATCACGTGCGCCGTGCGGTCCAGGCAGTACCTGCTTTGCCCTCTGGCCAGGCGCGCGTGCGTCTTTAGCACACCGAATCATGGCTAGCCAGTAATACAGTATACGCTATACCCTGTCCTTTAAAGCTGTTTATATTTCGTCGTGGTAAGATCCCCCGCAAAACACGTCTCCCGCGGCAATAAATACCTCGCGGTCTATAGCGGTTAGGCCGGGAGCGTGGTAAACGGAGGCCTTTGCCAGGACCCCGCCAAAGTTGGTGCAGAATGTGTTTTTTTTTTTTGTTTTGTTTACGCAGCTCCTTTGAATCACCCACAGTCCTGGCCGGCGCCTGTGCGCATGCTTGCGCCTTTTGCGCATCGGCGCGTGCGGAAGAATGCGAGACGCTCGGACCTCGAGGCATTCGGGGTTTCTAGCAATACAATTTAAATTTAAAGAGATTATATAAAGAGGACGTGTGGCGCTAAGGAAGCAGTCCTATATATACGTAAGCCATTTCGACATCCAGCGCAATCGGGTCAGAGACACTAACGCTTTTTTGGCTTGCAAAACAACCTCGCGCGTTGCGCGTGGTATATTATTGTGAAGAGCTCGTTGGGGGCAGCTAAGTAACTTTGACTGCGTGGAACGGTGATAAGTCACGCGCACTCAACGTATGTCAGCACTGTCAGCGTTCTTCTCTCAGCGTCCGCAAGCCATTACTGCGTGTGTGTTCTTGCAAGCATGCACGCGAAAACAAGCATGCAGCAATCCTACAGTGTCAAGATAGTTTGCGTCTGTTGTATGTTCCTCTGTTAGTAAACTAAGAGTCCCAAAACAAGCACCATTGATAACGTCCTGACAGCTCCTCGCGCTTCTTGTTTTGTCTCCGAGATGTTTCCCTTCTTACCATAAACGAGACGTGGTGACACCGGGACCAGCAACATATTTGCTTCTTTCCATTTTTTTTGCAGCCTATAATTGTAAAGATCGTCTATAGCTGTGTCGTCTTCACCGTATAGAAACATTATGTTACCGCGTCACATTACATGTGAATGCCGCGGGCACTCAGTGCGCGTGGCCCACAACAAGAGTGGAACATCTGTAGGCATGCTTGCTTATGGAAACGTTTGTAGCTATTGAAAATCATTCTTTTCTTTAAATTTCTGTTAGTTGAGAGAGAGAGAGAGAGAGAGAGAGAAAACAACCGTAGTGAACGCGAAACTCTAGTCTGAGTACGCTGGCAAAATAAAGGCCTAGTGGTCCGCCAGGCATACATGCTTAGACCACTATAGAGGTCTAAGCTGTCCACAGGAGTGCTCGTAATTTACTACTCCTTGAGCTTATGTGCCTTCACATCCTTCGAAGCAGCGACAGTCATAATATACACCGTCGTATGAAAAGAAATTGACGTATGTCAATTTATTTTTGTGCATTTCTGAATTCATGGTCAAATTCGAATTCGTTCAACATTCGGCAGCAAAGGCGATGGCTCCTATCCCTACAACCTTAGGTTCAGAAGCCCAAGGCTCGAAGGTTCGGCCATATTTTACATTAAGTTCCGCGCTGCGTATCAAGCAAACATTTCAGTTTGTAGATCTAGCAACCCCACATAATGTAGAGCTACTCCAGCGCAAAAGATATATACTAATATCTTCCACTATTGCAACCATTTTTGCACACTCTCAAGCATCCTAACTTGAATCTCCTCCAATTCTCGGTGTTTCCCTCGTAAACGTTTTCGTCCTCTTACTGGATGCTTTGTACCGAAGGACTATCCCCATCCTTCACGGCTTAAGTAAGTTCCTCATCCAGCACGTTTGAAACAAGCCAGAGCATAGATGTGGTACACCACATGGATGCCTCTGGTGGAGCGTTTTCAGAAATACATATTCTATCCTCTTTCACTCTTGTCGTATGTTCACTTAAGAAGCTCAGCCTCAGATTCTCCACCATCATGCAGTTAATGATCGAAGTGCATCCTGCTCTGGAGACTATTCTGTGACGAGGGTTGCTTCTGGCGTCCGCTCATACCGAAGGCGATCGCTGACATGACGCTGGTCCGCGGCTTTCCCACTGCCAGCGACGTTCTCGTGAAGTGGGTAAAAGAGCGGGCAGACTTCCAAATATAAGTTAGTTTCCGGAGCCCAGCTAAAACGGCTGCGTGTGTCGAGGGGTGGCTTTTTTTACGCGCTAAGACCGGACGTGTGCCCCACTGAAGCGCGTCGCTATCAGTGGCAGCGTTGGTCCCGGCCAGCGTTGCTCATTCATAGAATCAGCTGGGCGAATGGGCGCAACGGCGGAGAACGCGCACTCGATTGGAAACCTGAGCTGTACTACGTATGTGCAGAACCTAGAGAATGCTTGCCTTGAAATGAACGCTGACTAGAAGGCATCGTGAACGCCCAACGTTTCCTGCATGATTCCAAGATATGATTCATACGCTCGCTAGGCTATGTGACCTGGCGCAGCTGTTAGAATTAACGGAAAACCATTAAGCATTCTAAACACTTTCAAATTCCGCCATATTGTCGAATTCCCTTTGGCGAAACTGGCTGGGCTTGACTTGAAATTGACCTGCACTTGCCGGGTTTAAAATAAAGATTAAATTCCTTGTGCTTTACGTTCCAGAACGACGACCTAATTTCAAGGCGCGCCGTAGAGGGGGGACTCCGTATTATTTTGACCAACTGGGATTCTTGAACGTGCGGCTAAATCTAAGTGTACCAGCGTTTTGCGTTTTGCCTAGGGAGCCTACATGCAAGTGCGGTTTGCTCTTGCATGTAGGCTCCCTAGTTTTGCCCCTATCGAAATGCCGCCGCCGCGGCTGGGATTAAACCCGCGATCTCGATTGAGCTTAGCAGGTCAACGCCATAGCCACTAAGCTACCACGCTGGGTTCTCGCCCTGTATATGCGCCGCTTTGAGCTGCCACGGTTTTTTGAGAATCAGCCTCGCGGCAGCGAAATGACGAGGACCAATGTAAAACTAAATGTTGGACCACACCGGTCATAAGTTGGTGATTCCAATTACAGCTACTTATTGGCACACTTCTTTTAAGGTGGCCCAGGTGGCCAGGGTTAAGGAGCGTGTGAGGGTGGTGTATTGTGAGTGCAACAATAGCCGGGTGATGTGAGGGAGTCGGGGCGACCTGTGTAGACGCGCAATGCACAATGTCGTGCGTGGGCGGTGGGTTATTGCAATATCTACGCGCCACTTTTCAGAAGATTTGCTGTGATACCTTTGGTCATCATTCTCTCACTTTGGAGAAGCCACTGTGATTGAGCGGGGTGTATTTCTTGAACTTTACGAGGCCCCCTATTGACCCTTTTCGCGGCGATCCCGTGGGCGCCGCCATGTTTGATCAAGTGGTGACGCGTCCATTGCTTGCCTCAGCTGCCTCCGTTGCCTCCGTGTTTACAATGGATATACATGACGCCCGATGCGGCTCAGGAAACCTCTGTTTCGGGAGATATCGTAGACGCTGATTGGGTGGACGACACGAAGCTTTGGCACAGCTTCAGAGGACATGTAAAAGCGCTTTCGGAGCTCATTAAGCTTTGTCCAAACGGCGCGAGCAGCTTATATGATGCTTGTTCTAAAGGCGAGGCTAAAATGTATTCCAAGCTATCCAAACTTTCTGCTTATGAATTGAATCAGGATCAGCTCTTCGTTCTTTATTTAACAAGTACTTTCATGCATGGGCTTGTCACGTTTCTGACTCAGTGAAGTTCGTCGGTGCGGTCACTGTCTTATTAAGAATATGTGAATGGGCGCTAACTTGAATCAATGCACCAAAGCATGGGCGACAGCGACTACACCGACAACAGATGAATGGTTGGAGCTGAATGTGTCGTGATGGTCCACATGTGTAAGCGAGTTACTAGCGATAATACATATTTGCTCCAAGCTATTACTAAGTACGGCAGGCATTACCAAATCCTGACTGGGAGCTTACCACTGTCGTTGAAAAGAAAAGTGTACAATCATTGCATTCTACCGGTGCTAACATATGGGGCAGAAACTTGGAGGTTAACAAAGAAGCTCGATAACAAGTTAAGGACCGCACAAAGAGCGATGGAACGAAAAATCTTAGGACTAACGTTAAGAGACAGGAAGAGAGCGGTGTGGATCAGAGAACAAACGGGGATAGCCGATATTCTAGTTGACATTAAGCGGAAGAAATGGAGCTGGGCAGGCCATGTAATGCGTAGGATGGATAACCGGTGGACCATTAGGGTTACAGAATGGATACCAAGAGAAGGGAAGCGCAGTCGAGGTCGGCAGAAAACCAGATGGGATGATGAAGTTAGGAAATTTGCAGGCGCAAGTTGGAATACGCTAGCGCAAGACAGGGGTAATTGGAGATCGCAGGGAGAGGCCTTCGTCCTGCAGTGGACATAAAATATAGGCTGATGATGATGATGATGATGATGATGATGATTACTAAGTACAGAACAGCTACGTTTCAAGCCTTGTGTGCAGCAAGAACAAATCTATTGCAACTGAGCACACCCGTGAGCGATTAGGCAGAAAAAAATTGGCTGCGTAATTTATATGCGAAGGTGTTGATTGACACAAAGTACACCTCAACGTCATTTCATTTATTCAGCATTTGCCCTTTACAGAAACAGAAAGCACCAGTATAAAAGCAATTCTCGCAGGGGCGCTGCGAGAACTGGCCGCGTCTGGCTACACTGTGCAACATGGCGGATATACGGAGGTCCCCGCGTCGCCGCAACCGCTGTGTTTGACGTACAGTACACTGTAGTTTGATGATTTCCGTGCAGTGTGATGCCGGTTTGCGCTGTTTTGTGGAAGGAAAGCGAGTAGCTTACGCCGACCAAATCATTTTAGCTGATCTAAGAGAGGCACAGTGGGTAATGAGGCTGAAGTGGTCGCACAGTGTGTGCAAACATCTGGCGTGACAGCGGACCCGCACGAGATTTGATGAAAATCACCGATGTATTCTTGAACCCATTGGTCGTGGAACCAACGTATACTCGTGCATTGTTGGACGGTCGGAAATGTACAAGCACGTTTCTGCTGCTTTGATTCACTGTTAAGACGTGGATAGATAGTCCGGTGTTTCGAGCGTGCGAGACAGCGGCCGGCGAAGTTGGATACGTCACGCTAGCCTCGCCAGGATTGCTGAAATCTTACAACCTGCTCAGTTTGGAACGTTTAACATGGCCCGCAGCAGCGCACCGACTTGCTCGATCAGCTGTTGCCGCTGTACATGCGGATAAATGCGCAGCCGGCGCGCTTTCTCACTGTTGTTGCCCTAACACATTTTCGTTCGGCGAAGGCGCAAACTCTGCACGCTCTTTTCTGTCCAGAGAGCAAGCGAACCTAAAATCAAGCTTTGCACCTTATCGCGAGCATGCACTGCGAATCTGTGGCGAACCTTTCCCGCTACTTGTGCGTTCCTGTTATCTATTTTACATTCGAGATTTGCGCGACGTGACTGCTGCTTCACTTAGCTGCAGTTATTGCAGTAGTTGGCGCATTGTTTCTCTCGTAGAGAACAAAACGATAAATAAGAAACCGAAAGATCGGCTTACTACAATAAAAACACATTTGCACACCATGTACAGGTATGGCTTGTGCTGAGTGGCCTGACCATGATTGATTACTTCCCGCTGTCTACGAACATGTCGCTTATGGCTGCTGTGTAAACTAATGAAATAAAACAAATGTTTCTGTGTAAATTAACGTTAACTAAGCTACTGCATTAAGAATATAATTAATTTTCTCTGTTATTGTATAATTTACGTATCCTGCACTTTAAGTGGCCAAAACTGTGTTCGCCTCTGAACTGCCAATTTCCTTCAGACACTGATAAGAGACACAATTGCTTTGATAATTACGCATTTTCAAATGAGCGCCTACTAATTTGCACTAGTTACACGGGTAGCGTGCCCAGGTCGCAAGGAAGGCGTACCGCTATGCCGCCCCATAGTTATTTTGTACGCTGGTGCGTGCATGTTGTGCTTACATAGAACGATTTACCGACGTTACTCGGGAGTTCCTGAAACTCCGATGTACCGATTTTCGCTGATGTACCATACTCGGTAGTTCCACGCTGTGCGCTGCATGTATCCGATGTAGCAGCTTTAATCAAGGAAAGCTTCAGTACCGCGGCGACATTTGCATCATAAACTGCATAACCACACAGGCTATCACATGAAACTGCATGTTGCAGCACGCATACGCTGAACGTTATCACGATGGCAGTAACAACCTCAACGCAAACTTTCTGAAGTTCGCTGAATCGCTTTACTGCAAACATAGTACAAGCAACAGATCACGTTCTCTTCACACAAACAAACCGACCCTCGCCTAGAAAAAAATGAGAACTTTCTCGAGCAAGATGTTGAGAACACAACAATTGCCGTTGTCGCAGCTTATATGATAAGATTCGCAATCCATGTGGCTCTTCGGCGCCGCAAAACTGCAAAACGCAGCATAATTCCACGGCCGTGCGGAGTTTCGTAGATGGTGACTCCATCGTACTAGAAGCGCACCCGATCGCAATGCGAAGGTACGGTGGCTAGCCACCGTAGCGAAGGCTACGGACGGAGCGTCTGCTCCGACGCTTGGACCTCCGTACGCTGTTTCCGGCGCTCGCCGCTAGGTGTCGCATGAATTGCTGGAGTCGCGAATTAAGAAGCCTCGGATTCAGCAGCTTAAGGCAGGCCCCTGCCTAAATTTTATTTGACAGCTGACGGCCTTCGAACATGTCTAGTATATGGTGACATCTCTAAAATATATGTTATTGCATTATGTTGATAGTAAGCGCCAGTGCGCGTGGTGATACCAAAATGGACGTTTCGAAATATTTGCACAGTGTGCAAAGTACACGCAATGTTCTCGTGATAGCGTGACGGGCTGACATGACAAAAAAAAAAAAAAGCAGGCAGATTCCACGCCCTGTGGGAATCGATGTTATGCGAAGCAGTGTGTGGGTAGACTACCAAGTTAACGAAATGACCTTGAGAGCACCAAGACGTAGGCGGATGTTTCATGTCCTACATGACACGCATATCATGACATTAATTCATGACCTATCATTTATGTTCGAATCCATTTTGGTGGTTTTTGAGTGGTAATATTTTTTCGCTGAGTCATTGTCATTTTTCATAGTAATGCTCATCACTATGACTTCTACCATCATCCTTTAGTGTTTCCTTCACTGAATGCCGACGTCCGACCCAATTCCAGTGGTTTTTCAGTATTCATAATTTTTCGCTGAGTCATTGTCAATTTTGCTGAGTGATGCTCATGACTATGACTTCTACCATCCTTCCAGTGTTTCCTTCACTTAGTGCCAACGTCCGAACCCATTTCAGTGGTTTTTGAGTGTTTCTCTTTTTTCGCTGAGTCATTGTCATTATGCTGAGTCATGATCATGAATATGACGTCCATCACCATCCTTTAGTGTTTCCTTCACTTAGTGCCCACGTCCGAAGCCATTCCAGTGGTGTTTGAGTGGGCCTCTTCGATTATCCATCCCTGACAGTCCCGGACTGCCGGAAGCAGTGCTTTCAGCCAATCAGCGTTGCGTGTGCCGTTTCTCGGACAGTCCGGGACTGTCAAAGACGGATAATCGAAGAGGCCCAGTGTTAATCTTTTTTTGCTGAGTCATTGTTATCTTTGCTGAGTCATGCTCATGACTATGACTTCTACCATCATGCTTTAGTGCTTCCTTCTCATAGTACCGACGTACGAACCCATTTCAGTTGTTTTGGAGTGTTAATGTTTTTTTCGCAAGGTCATTGTCATTTTAGGCGACTGTTTCATAACCTACATCACACGCATGTCATAACATTAATCTCATGACCTATGATTTATGTTGGTCATACACTCTTGTCACACTATGCCAATACTGGTACATACCAAGTTAACGAAACGACCATGAGAGCGCCGAGACGTTGTCGGCTCTTTCATGACATGCATGGCACGCATGTCGTGAAATTCATTTCATGGCCTATGATTTATGTTCGTCATACACTCTTGTCATACTATGCCAATTTTGGTACTTATCAAGTTAACGAAACGACCATGAGAGCACCAAAACGTAGGCGGCTAGATAGATAGATAGATAGATAGATAGATAGATAGATAGATAGATAGATAGATAGATAGATAGATAGATAGATAGATAGATAGATAGATAGATAGATAGATAGATACTGTCAATGTGGCAAATGTTCGCCGAACATTGCTTCGCATTTAAAAGCACAATTCTAAATGCGAAACAAATGGAAACGGTATTAACCCACAACTTACACATTGAGACGTAGGCGGTACTGATAGTTGTGTTTTCAGGACTCACGCGGAGCTACCGCCGAGAAGCTGCAATAAGCATAAATGCAATTTAACCGTCATAAACAGTGACCCCTGTTGGCGCCTGTTCTGTCTTCATCGTTGTGAATTCATGCTATGCTCGTGTGACGAGAATACATTGACACAGCATTTACATGGAAGAAAAAAAAATCGCAGAAGACAGTGCCTGCGCTACTACTATACTACCGTTCTCGCGCACACAATTCTTTAGGCCTGCTTCCCCTTACCAAACGCCATAGTCACAGTCTTTGGGACGATGAATTACTTTCGGCTGATTAAGTGATGTGTGGTGCAAATATATTGAAAATTTTGTTACATTGCCAAAGCCTCGGAGAGTCAGACAGCGAAGGGGAGGGCAGGAATGACGTCGCGAAGCTAAGGCATTGACGGTATTTTGCAAAATTTCCTGCTAATAAATATCTAAGATGCGAGTATCCCCTTTTCGGCCGCAATTCAGCCTCTCCGGCGGCTTGCTGGAACGGTTTGATATTACCTGCATCACCGTGGACGACAAATCAAAATATTCAGCGAGCTAATTAGCGAAGCGCCAGCAACTAACTTAAATTGTTCACTTAAGGACATATGTTGCAGTTCAAGAAATGAAACCGGCTAATAGAGAAGTCACATCCATTAAGCAAAAATCCAGAGAATATCGCTAGCGTCGGAATGATCGTGCGCGCAACCTTTAACGCCTGAGAACAAAAGGCTACTTGGTGCTTCGATAGCGAGAAAAAAGCAGGCACCTTAGCAGCACTGTGCGGACTCAGAATAGAGTCGTCCTTGCACGTAAGAGTGGTACACCTGCGACTGTTCGCACGTGCTCGGACGCCGATTACCGACGCTGTTCAGGAACGCATACGCACACTTGTTTCCGAGTCAAGATGGACGAAACTTCTTTCTTCACACCTACCTAGTTTAATACACTCGTCGCAGAAGATAACAGCAAGTGCTTTCAGATGGTTCACACTTGAACATGCAATCTTCGTTGAAGAAGGCAAATAAGCTAACATGCTTCCTGGCGGGCCTCTCATGCTCCCGTGATATCATCTTGCTATTTGAAACTCGCTATCGATACGACGCAGATGTCCATCCCCATTCCGGGTAATACTTAACCGTGTTACGAAGCGTGGGGGAGGCGTTGCATTATTCGCAGAAGAGTGCTACTCTTGTACATTGTTATCCGAGCACTCTTTGAGTAAAGATAATATCGAAATACTTACGGTTCAGTCAGGACGTCTTGCCTTTTGTATTGTTTAACGTCCCCCTCATGGCAAGCTCGGAAATTGCTTTCCTTGAGTTGGAGTGCGTGATCACCTCACTTTTCGAAAACCTACCTGTGCTATGCAGGTGGAGAGAGAGAGAAAAAAAAACATTTATTTAGACCATCGAGGTCGTTGATCTTGAGGACGAGTGGGTGGTGTCCTCATTCCAGGACTCCACTGGCCATGGCCATGCAGGTGGAGATTTTAACACTAACACGAGCACGAACAGCCCTGGACAAGACCAAATGCTATACTTCGGCTTCAAACAGCGGTTACCCAGAAGGTAATCAGTATTCTCACACGTATAGCAGGTACCTGTTTATCAATTGCAGACCTAATTCTTACTAATCATATCAATACGTTTTCCTCGGGTCGCATTGTAGTACAGATTAGAGACCACGTGCTGAAAGGTTTTATCGATCAAAAGCTATTACAATAGGACACCACCTGCTAATTGCACTACGTAGGCTCGATATGTTCAGGAGACGTATTGCATCAGATGACCCGAACCCTCTCTACATAAAAAAAAGAAAAGAAAGTACAAAAAAATTGAAATCTGAAGAACCATATAGCGAGTTTCTTCGGATTTTCTTCGGTTTTAAATTTTCTTGGAATTTATAATGAGTGCTTCTTTTTAATAGATGCTAAGCCAGCAAGAAAGGCAAGAAAGCCATAGATGACCTCTCGTATTATCGCGCTTGTGAAAAAAAAATACAACTATTTGCCATATACAATAAAACTTACGAAAAAGAAAACCCGGAAGACTTAGCCCTTTATAAATCTCTACGTAATGGTTTCAATAGGGAGTTCCGGTCTGCTAGGGCTGGCTGTTATAACAATTTATTTGGTATAAATCTCTCGTATAAGCCGACGGAAAAATTCAGATCAATAATCAATCAGTCAAAACATCAGCAATCGTTATAACGCAATCACAAGTTGAACAGTAAGCGGCAAAGAGCTGACAGGCTCATTTTTAGCTAATGCATTTGATATATATTTTCTTTAATTGGCGATAGCTGCTACAACTACGGTATTGTTAAGTTTTGGGGCTACAGGATAGCGGAGGCCATATTTCCCGACCCAACACATGAGAAGGAAGTACGTACCATCTGTAGTGTCTTCAGGAATGCACCAAGCCTTCATTCACTAAGTATACGCAGCAGGCCCATGAAATATATACTGCCATTGATCGCTCCAGTGTCTTGAACGTATTTATAGCATTACACTGTTTACAGGTGCACTCCTTGCTGGCACGTAGAAAACAACAATCACATTAAGAAGGGTTACCAAAACGTTCTTGGAAATTGTAGGCCCATTTATATGTTGTCTTTTTTTTTTCTAAAGGACTGGAGCAAATAATTCATCCTCGTGTTCCCAACTACCTTCGAAAACACTCAGTCATGACAATCTGTCAATACGGTTTCGCTAAAAACAGGCCTACTGAGGGCGCATCGCTTGCTCGAAAGGAGCATTTTTCTACAAAACACTGAATCCCCGCTTTTCACTCTAGGTATTTTAGTAGATTTTTTTAGTTTGATACGCTTAACCATAGCATCGTGTTTGCTAAACTTGAACACTATGGCGTTCGTGGGCAAGCTCTTCATCTTATTAAATCTTGCGCAAGCCGTCGCTCTCACTATGTTGTAATTAACCATTGCTGATCTGATGTGCTACACTTTACAAATGGGGTGCCTCATGGTAGTTTGTCTCTTAGGGAACATCCTCTTCAATGCACACAAAGATATTGTAAATATAGGCAAAACATGTTAAATGCATAATTTACGCAGATGATACTAGTTTGTTCTTCTCTGCTAATTACACTAAGGAATTAACTGACATTGCTAACAATGCCATGTCTTCACTAGGAGTACGGGCGTCATGAAATTCGCTGAAATTAAAGAAAGAAAGAAAAATAAGGACATGATCTTCCGTTCAACAGGAAAACACGTATTAAATCCACCGTCTGTATACCTAACTGGTACTAAAATACAATGCGTGAAAGGCATTTAAATTTCTTGGTGTAATTTTCACAGCAACAATATATTGGGACAACCGGATGAGCAAACTCTGTTATCGCTTTCCAGGATCGTTGGCCATCACAACAGTTGCAATAAATCGGTTCTACCTGCTATAGAACCAAGTTGAGTATTTACTACGCATTCTTTTATTCTTATTTATACTGCCTTTTAGTCTGGCGAAGCACTACGGTATCAAACACTCAAAAATTATCTATTCTTCCGAGACCCGAATAGAGACCACGTGCTGACCACGTGGCATATGGTATATAATCGCTCTTCAAGCTCGTTTTTATTGTCTACAAGTTGGTTCAAGGTGGCTTTATTGTTACGCTATGAACTCAAAAAACAATTTTTAAATTTGAATACCACAGTTAGATTCCAAAAGCTGCGGCTTCATGTACATAAAAAAATAACTATCTACATCAGGCACTCATGCTTGCTATGGTAAAAGCTGCAATTCATTGCTTAAACGCTGATGTGAAGATGGAGCTATGTGTAGTACTTTGCCATGTTGCTGCCGCGTCTGGTATTTTCGCGCAGTCTCAGTGATTTCAAAGCACACCGCAAGGTCGATTTCCGCCGTATGGGACGACACAGAAGTCTATATCAACTGAGTGTCAAATTCCTCGAAAGCGCATGACAAGAATATGAGTAAACCACTTCGTTACAGTTACACATGCACCGTACTTCATACCCAGAATGAATATATTGTGTAACCACATCTGAGTGAATTTCGAAGAAAAGTTTAAGGAAATGTGCACAAGGGGTCTTAGGAGGATATACTACAAAAGAAAGTGCTTCGTGCCGTTGCCGATGCGAATTATGGTACAGGGACTCGTCCCACACGCTTACAGTACATAATCATACTTGCTCATGACATGTTCGAGCACCTGCTTTAATAAAGGTACAATGGCTCGGAATGACGCATTAACAAAAATTGACGCGGTAATTTCTCCAAACGACATATCAGATATGCGACAACAAAACGTCTATACGTTGCCCGTGTGCAGAACAAATTATGGTTTTCAGATGCTTAACTAAATTTGGGCTACGCAACGCATTTGTAGACGAAAAAAAGGCTTGTACTGGACGGTAAACTCCTTTGATGTTTTTTTTTTTGTGCATGTTAACAATGATTTGACCATATGTTGTATTATAGCCCTCCGTGAAACATTTTTAGTTTGGACCACAGTTGTAACTGCGCATTTATTTCCCGTGTAGTATTTATGCACTCACGAGTGCCGTCATATTAATTAAAACTCTTTCGCTATAACTGCGGTATGCAACCTGTAGTTGTGAATTATGTTTATAATGCCTGAACTGCGCAAGCTATGTATGCCATCTTTACTAATCCGCAATCTGTCATTTTATGTAGTTTGAATACTATGTAGGCTGGAATGAACAGTATCACATCGTGTAGATAATGCCAACGCAGTTTGCCCTTGGGTTGGTGAGGCTTGTCAAGAAGTTATTGAGACTGCTTTTCTCGTGCGAACCTCATGTTATTTTTAAAGAAAACTGAATTAAACTGATTGACTGACTAAAATTAGAATCTCGGTATATTATTCACAAATGCTTCGTTCATGAAGGAAGAAAAGAGTTAACGTGAACGTCCGTGTATATTATGGCCGATTTCAGGGACGGACATCTCGAAATTTTGGGTTATTCTTGGGTGTTCTGCTCATTCGGTGTGATCCGGTCATTGTTTCGGCTTCATTTTTGCAGTTGCAGTAGGTGCTCTAAAGTCCGCAATTAAAAGTATACTAAATGAAACTTTGTGCTGTGCAATTAATAATGTATGCCTCTTATTTTATTGCACATTGCGCTATCTGCCATGGGCGATTTCGTATATTTTTACGTGAGGTATAAAAAGTGAAAACGAAACAGGCTAGCGGGATAAGAGAATTTTCTTTACAGCCTCATCAGGTAGCTCTCAACGATTTTCGAGTTATAGATAGGCCGGAAGCTTTTTGAAGCTTCATGATCTAGCTGCTGCATGCATGAATAGATCTTCATCCCCGTGAAAATGAAGACTGCGCTGCAGAAGGCAGTATCCGGCAGCTTACTAAATATGATATGTAAATATTCACAAAGATAAAGAACAAAGCGATCTGTGGCGTTTTTTTTTTTTGAGGATACTAAAAGTGTGAGAACGAGGCACCTTGTCACGGCGCTGCTGCTGTAATAAATCACACTGAGGTTCGATCGCAGCATTGTTTTATCTGACGATTGTGAACATTTGTGATTAGGCACTCGTGCGGTTATTCTTATCGCGGTTGCTTCTGCACGCCTCCTTCCCACCTCGTCATAAGCCTATGCAATAAACACACAAAAAGGGTTCGCTCTCTTGTCTACTGATAATATGCGGTTCGTCTATCTAAGCGACACCACAAGCGCAGTACAGCATTCACGTGCGTAAAAAATTACGAAATATCGAAGAAGCAACGCTGAGTGCAGGAACATGATCCCGTTACGTGCGTCAAACACGCATGGGTATCCGAGTAATAGAGGTCGAACTTAATCAGTCGGTGCTGTGCTGTGAGAGCTTATTAAATATCAGTAAAAGTGCACTTGCGTCATTATACGGTAAGTGCCAGATACGAAAGCAAGGGGAGTTGCTTTCTCTCGTTGGATCGCACACGTGTCGATACCCTTGAGATTCTTGTGCTAGAAGAGAGACACCGGGTTTTGTTTGAATTCTAAACGATGGTAACTGTTTCGCCGCCGGCTTCTTCTTTAACTACCAATTGCTGAATGATTCAAGTGATCAACTATGGTCAAGCAACGGATCTCTCTGGATGGAGTCCATGTTTCGACTAGGGAACTTTGTCTTTGCCAGGCGGCTCTGACGAAGACAATTTATTTGTCGCGTTAAAGAAAAAAAAAAGATAAAAGAGATGTGAACAAATATGCTAGAATGAAGAGCATGTATAGCATGCGTGATTAACTCAAGCGGGCTCGGGGCCTATTTGTCACCACCTCGTTTCAAAGAGGATGCCAATGAATCATCATCATCATCATATTTTTTCAGAGCGTTGGCAGCAGGCTACGGTTTGTTTTGTACACCCACTGCTGATAACTTCCAGCCTGCATCTTTCTTTTAAGCCCTTGTCTTGTTTAAATAATTAAATAATCATAACAGCCGGTGATTGTCTAATGTCTATGCTGCTGCCATAATATAAAGCAAAGTACCTAGAAACTTAAAGATAGGTCGTGTTCTAATCGCCCATACCAAAAATTCATTCAGAAGTGATCAATACGTGAGTTCATTGTAAACTAATGTTTTTTTTTCAAAATTCTTTGTGTTACTATTGTACAAGTTCTTGAGTCTCTTGTTTGTGCTTTGTATGCAACTATTGTATACCTTTGTTGTACACGAAATTGATGTACAATGTCGAGTTGTCTCGCTACTGCTTCTAGCACTTCCTGCGTGGGCTCATGTCTAAACCGAGAAGGCCAAGGGCCCAGAAGATATACATGTATCTTTTTTGCCATTGATGTGAATAGACTGATTTGATTTGATTTGATTTGATACGAGAGCATTACGGAAATAAAGCAGTTTTCGCGGTCGTGAACGAACAACAACTTGAATATTCATGGATGGAAAGTTCTGTATCCTTAAAGAGACCAGGCACAAGGCCATTTTGGTTGAAGATCCGGCGTGGTAAGATTGCACAGCACTCGGTTCAGTCGCTCCAACGATGGCGCATTGTTCAAGGTGTAGGTCAGGACCGACCGACCGACCGACCGATTCGGCACATGCGTGAAACAGAAGACGAAGTGTGCGGTAATAATTTACCGTGCACATAACGGCAAAAACAGCAACTGCCGTCCTTAGGCAACAAAACCTCGATACGAGAATTGAGCTCGCGTTTTAAAGTGGTTGATGCTGTGGAGCTAGCGCGGCTGAGACAAGCTAAATGGCTTCGCATAGTTGCTGTCGTCTTAGCTGAGCTTAAATTAGGCCACGGTATCCGGAAACAGGGGCTATAAAGTCTAATGCAGACTGATTTGGCCACTGCTTCAGAGCAGATTTGCAGCATGCTGCAACACAAAAAGACAGCAGGAAATAAAAATATAATGCCCCAGAAAACGAACGTTGATGTAGGCTATCCCTTTTTCTCGTCTCACGTAAATGACAAACATTGAACGATAAACCACCGTCACGTTTTCGAGATCGGGTCGATGCGAGAACTTGTAGGCCTAAAGTTGGAAGATTTAGGCTTGCGCACGCTAAATCTGGATTGCTTTGGCTGATGACGGCATTTGATTAGCGTCGTTCTCGCTTCTGCCTCATTGCTAATTATTACCGTTTAGCGAGAATTCGGAGATATGTAACAAGTTAACGTCTTGTAATAATTCATAATTTTGTTTCATTAGCAGTATTTCTAGAATTTCCTTTCGCAACCGCGAACGCGTATCGTGAGCGCCATTGCGCTCGTTATAGTAAAAGACGGCTGGAAGATTAGTGGTGCACGATTAGTGAACTATTTACCATGAATAATGTAGCTTAGAGCATAAAGATATTTATGGATTTAAATGAACCAACAAGTTTTAATGAACGAACTTAATGACATCAGCCACCGCTCCGTATCAAAACTGATGATCACGTAATAATAATAATAATAATAATAATAATAATAATAATAATAATAATAATAATAATAATAATAATAATAATAATAATAATAATAATAATAATAATCAGTCAATGTAAGCCGAAACAATGAAAGGCGTCCGCGCAGTGGTGCCCCTTATATTCTAAAACTTTCTATTGTCGTTGCAGTCTGTAGCCCACACTGTCCATGCGAAACGAATACAAAAGTTGTGCACGGCTTGTTAGACCGCGAGTGGCGAGCGACTAGCGAAAGGGTCGCTGAGCTTTGGGAAAGGTTACGGCATTGGACGCGGCCTAAATTGGACGTCCAGCACTTTGGAACTACAGCGTGTATTTTCTTCCTGCCCGCAGTTACAATGAACGTATTTGCAAGGTCGATGCTGATAGGCGCACGAGCTTTGTTCTTCCCGAAGACGCGTTATGCGCATGAGCGCACAGTGCGAGATAAAGAGCGTGTGGTTCACAGGACAACACTCCGACCCGTCGTCACCAAAGCGAGCCTCTGTCATCGGTCGATGACTGCGTACGCGGCAACGACTAGATTACATAATCGCGAACCAACTGGTCGAGGGTGCGCGTGCCTACGTGTGTGTGTGTGTTTCCGACCCCAATAGCCTCGAGTTCCTGCTGAAGCAGCCTCCTCTGGCCGGGCGAGGCACCCCAGTCTGTCATGGCTTCCCACACAGATTGTGGCATATAGTTTCCGTGCAAAAATTACTAGAAGGAACTACGTCAATTGTTTCTAGCCGGCACAGATAGGATGGCTCGTACATGTACTCCCCTGTGCAAAAGTACAGGGTCGACCACCTCATTAGTATTCAAGACATCATAGAAGCTGATGTTTAATACACATTTCGAAAAATCATTGTTGTGTTCATCGACGCCATGATTACATATCGTATAACGAACATTTCACTCGTGAAGTAGAATAAACGCTGTAGTTTTACCGGCTTGAATACTAATGAGGTGTTCACCTTAGATGTGGTCGACCCTGTACATGTACGAGGTATTCCGCAAGAAAGGCGATTTTCTACTCCGCCTATTTGAATGTGACTTACAATTGCGGACAGCAGTCCGAACTTGACACCGTGAACCTTCCAGTGCAACCGTCAATTTTAGTTTGTCCGTCTGAATGAAGGACAAATTCACTTTTGTTTTGTCTTTATTTCTTTCTTTCTTTTTTTCTTTTCTTTTTACGGCGAGCCTGTGGTCCGTAGACTTTTGCTCACGGATGTACTTTTGGATCTGCCTAAACTTCGTCCTTCTGGCTTCAGATGACTTCGTTTATTTGTAGATTTATCGTTTACTGCAAAATATTGCGATATAAATTCAACAATTCACAATAACTATGCATGTGGGCAGTAACTTTTTGGCATTCGCACGTCCAAAATGTGCGGTTGCCCGAATATTTAGAAATATAAAAATAATAAACGACGCTACAAGAATGTGTGAACCCAAAAAGCACCAATTAAGATTAGGCAAATCAATGCGCGATCAATAGTTCGACTACATGATATTTCATCACTGTGAAACTGCACTGTAAAGCAATTCACACCCTTAGGGGTCCTTAAGGGTCCTTAAGGGCCCCTTAAGGGTCGTTAAGGGTGCAAATTGGTCTATCACACACAAGAAAGTTATAGACAGAAAGCACCCCTAAGGGTGCTAATTAGTTTGCAGTGTAGTCTCTCAACGCTCGAATTTCCCGAAGAAAACTGCGTATTACTCATCGCTGACGTGGTCAGTGAACGATCGCAGGGTCAGAATTTCTTCAAGCATTGTTTTTGTAAACAAACCAGATTTCAGTTTTAAGGGCTTTAACGTGCCATAACCAGGATAAGAGGACTCCCGGATTAATCTTGACCACCTGGGGTTTCCATAACGTGCGCTTTAAATCGACGTACTGCTACGATTGGCGTTTAGAACGGTTGTGCTCGACGGCCTTCTGGACAAAGAATGATTCACCGGCAAACCTACAGCTATAGAATGCCGTTGAACCTGTCGAGCCTTCTTGACGAAGTATGCATGCCGGCGAGCGTGCAGCTCTGAAAGGCCATTCACGCTGCATCGTCTTTTCAACGTCAAAGAGCTGGCCACGAAGCTTGCTTCACGTCAATATCATGGACAAGGGATTCTGTGTCACGTGTTCGTTTGAGCTGATGTGAAGGATTCTGTGAAGGACCCCAACCTGTGACATTATACCACAGGTTGGGGTCCAGTCTTCGGCATTATACCACCTGCTAATTGCTTCTAAAAGCGTACACGCTGACGACTTTGACTTTGTGGGAACAGTGTCGACCCAATATTCCCATGAAATAGCATTTGCATTGCATAAAGGACGGGTCGAAGCTCGGGCACCGGAGGCGGAGACGGGCGGTGTCGTGCGTCACCAGGGCTGGGATTTGGGCGACTACGAGACCGTTCCGATTGGCCGCCAAGACGGACATTGAATTACCCCGACGAGAGAAAGCGGACAATAAAGTGCTTGAAAAGCGGAACTTCAGTGCTGTGAAGGTGTGCTCGTTCGTGTTCGCACGTGGAAAACTCTCATCGAGTAAATTTGTAAACAAACTCTTTTGTTTTTTTGCATCTCTTGAACGTCGCTCCGGACCTCTTGATCGCCCGGCACCAGGCACATCACCAGCCACGGAAACCGTATAATGACCGCTCGGACCCGAGTTGCAGCAATACACGAGCGCGTTTGTCTATCTCCCCCGTCGAAATGCGGCTCATGCTAGGAAAGTCTGTGGACATCGTGGGTGAACGCGGTGACGTCAGTGCCACCAGTGCCCCCAACACCGCGCCGACTGCCAGCCAAGTCCCGGCTGTGGCGCCAGGGCCAGCGGGCGCACGTGAGCCTCCGATCAGGGCCACCCCGCCATTGTTTGTTGCACGCGGAACGAGGCGGCGATACGCGCCAACCAGAAATGCGGCCCTCGCGGAGTTGTCACGAGACACCGTCACCACGAACTGCACACGACCGCGTCCTCGAAACAAAGCGTCCCGATAGGCGCTAATCGCTGTACACCGCGCGAGTTCTTAGAAGCTCCGGCAAGTGGGTCAGCTCTTACGACACGTTTCAGGAAGATTATCACGCTCTAAGGAATAAAAAAAAAAAAGAAGAACGCTGATAGTGTAAACGTGAGCACGCGACATCCGCGCATCCGCAAGCTATAAGCGCATCAAATGAATGAAGTTGAACGCAGGTTTTCCTACAAGCAATAATAACAGAAAAACGGAATAACAGAAATTGGAAATGGCATTGTGTACCCAAAAAAGAGAAAGCTTACGAAAGACTGACCGCGGATACGCACCTGGTCATTTTTTCCTTGTTTCATATGGTTTGCTAAAAACTAAATTCTCAGATGTTACGTGCCAAAAGCACGATATGGTTTTGCGGCACGCCGTAGTGGGGGACTCCGGATATTTTGACCACCTGGGGTTCTTTACCGTGAACCCAAGGTACGGTCCTCATCGCCCCCATCGAAATGCGGCTGCCGCGACCGGGATTCGATCCCGCGACCTCGGGCTTAGCAGCGCCACGCCAAAGCCGCCACGCCACCACGGCGGTACACACTCTCTATCACGGTGATGAAACTCTATGTGTATGCACGAATTGTTACACAATAATTCTCACTGGGAAACTGTCACACAGCTTAAAGCGCGATCACGCGAATTTGCATCGTGTAATTGTAGTTGTATGGTTCTGCTTCACGAAGGTGCGCAGTATATGCTATGAAAGAGCCCGTAGTGGATGTGTACTACGTGTTAATTTTGACCTTTTCTTTGTTGAGCACATAACTTTCTGGAACTATTGCATACGTAATTTACTGCAAAGGCCGTCATTGCCTCACATGCTTTGAACTGTGCCTATACATCATCCATAACCTGCTACTTATTTTCACCAATATTAAACAAGGCGCCTCGTTCGGTTCGTCGAGGACACATCGGAAACGTATTACACGTGCCCCGTATTACGCCTGAAAATAGAGAGAAAATCAGTATTCAGTAATTATTTCCGTATACATACTTAAGCTAGAAACGTCGAATTTCCTCCGCAAATGTCCCCTAAAATGGGCTCCATTTCCGCTAAATGTGAACTTCGTGTCAGGCACAGTTCTGCTAGGAAACTAAGAAATATTGTGAATAATGACCATATAACGCTTTCGAGCAACTTCGCTTAAGAAAAAAATTGAAAAGCCCTAATTGAACTGAAGCTTCTTGAAACATTTCCCACGCACTGACATCCAGACAATTTTATATATTTCCGCGGCATTGCAACTTCGTGGTGCGCTCAGTTCTGTCAATACACACGACAAACTTCCTGCGCGGTTCATAAAACAGGCTTTTAAGACTATAGAACGCTTTCACAAGTAATTTTCTACAAGGTATGTGGTTATTCTACGCCGTGTAAACTGCGATCGCACACCACCCATTACATGTTCAATACTTGAAACAAATTATAAACAACGTGCCTCGTTTAGTTCACCCAGGAGACCAGGAAAAACACAATGCGTACTTCATTTACCGCATAAATATAGGAAGAAAACGAGTGTTCTTTAATAATATTAAAAGCACATAATTAACCCACAGACTTCAAGCTTTCTGTGCACATCACCCACAACATGACCCCTATTCCATCTAAACATAATATTGCTATCACTTTTGATCCTTCCAGGGATACGAGGAAACTTTGTAAGCATTTTATATAATGTCTAAATAGCCAGAAAAAGAAGGGTTAGCAGTTCTCATTTAACCCCTAGTTAACCCACACACATCAGTATTTGCCCACACTTCAGCGATAATATGCCCCGCATTTCCTTTTAATATACCCTCGGTGAATAAGCTACAGATCGCACATGAAATTGTGTAAAAACACGCATCTAACGTATAAAGCATACAACCCTGCCGCAGAAGTTTTCTTGTACCAAGTTGCGCATTATGGGTTCTTCAAATCGCGCTCTGAGCTCTTCATTTACTGTTGGTTCCTCGAACATTTATGGCGCGCTGCCACTCGCTACTGATCCCCGCATTGATTATCTGGCAGTAGCATGACGTCTTGTTAGGTCCAGCGTTCTTCAACGGCGCGCTGTAGCATCTTCCTGTAGATTGACAATCGCTCCACGTATTAGGAGGACGTATTTTCAAGCACTTGTGGAGCTATGTGCTAACGGCTGCTCTAGTCTGACACCCTGTCCATCCTGTCGTAGAGAACCATTATGCATTATGTGGAGTAAAATTTGCTCTCAAATCTGTTTTCTCGCTCTCTGCAGGATGCATTTAGCAAGGGCGTGCGAATATTCGAAACTTACGAGTAAAGAATTGAACAGTTTGATGATCGAATAGGCAGTATTAGTAAATAAGAATATTTTTCGAATACTTTACGAATATTTTAAAACGGCAACTGCGCCCAAATAAACATAAAATTGGAGCAAAGGTATGCAAATTTTCTCCGCCGCTGATAGTATAAGACATAACGTATGTTAGCTAGCGTAGTGAAGCAGGCTATGTCACTTAGGTAGCCATACCTCACAAACTGTAACGCAATATCTAGAACTTACTTGAAGAGCCCTGTGCATTCGAAGAAACTACTTGTTTGCTGCTAATGCTCTATTAGAGCTTTTAATAAAAAATAAAAAATAAAAAAACGCTTCATAACGTACTATGTAACGACAGAAACTTGCTAACTTCAAGAATACTGGGACGTGAACATCGTTTATTACTAATTGTGATAACGGCTGTCCATTATTCCAACACTGTTCGAAAAGTATCTGAAATTCGATTCGTGGCACTATTCGATTCGTATTTGATTCGATCTCAAAAATCACCATTCGCATGCCATAGTATTATCATGTGCTTATAAAGAGAGTAAGCCGCCAGGAAGGGCAAAAACGATTGTGGGAAGCATACAGTCCTTCGGGGGCAGTCGTGCCCGGGAAAAAAAAGTCCAACTTGGCAGTGATAACTGGCACTGCGATACTGATAGCGCGATCGGGATAGCCGGATCGAATGACACCGCTGACAATCGAACCCTATAAACTTGCAGGGCGTTGTCGTAGATTCTGTGTCGATCGGTGGTTATCACGACAGTTCCAGAATGTGTTACTTGAAGCACTTGAAGAGCGTACATCAGATAATTATGGGCCTGTCACGCGTGAAGTTATATCAATCGCGACATGAGAACAATCTGATCCGTCGTACATCTCGAGCACGTATTGCGCAAGAACTGAACAGTAACATCAGAGACAAAGCGCGATAAAATCATGAAGCGCTTGGCAAAAACGAAAATGAAAGTAACAAAACAAAGCGCTCAAGGCAGCATCATGCCTTCGCTTGGAGACTGTTTCAGGGCGCCGTTGCGGTAGGGTTGGTAACACCGATGAATGATTATTCGATTAAATGTATCCCGCAAAGCGATTAGTGTTCATTGATGTCCACCTTTTATTTAATCGACCTAATCAATTAGACCTGTTCGATTAATAATTTTCGAGAGTTTGACAGGAGTGGCGCGAAAATTTTGAAATCGTACTGGAATGGCGGCGCACGAGCAGTGACTGTGCGGCTGCGGTAGAGCAACTGTGAACTGTCTTTCGGAGTGCCGAGTGATGCCGTGCCGAGTGCTTTCCCTATCTTCCCTCACACCACACATGCTACCACACCGCCCGAAGCTGAAGGCTTTAAATGCGCTCGCAATTCAAGGCGTACTATAGCAACCCAGTCGTTGATCGTAGTGCCACTCCCAGTCCACTAAAGACGTGGCACAGCATGCGCGCCGGTTTGGAGCACGTATTTTGACATAGCGATGGAATTTGTGTCGATTCCAGCAAATCTATAGCGTCCGAACATCTATTCTCGCATGCCGGTTGTGTCGCCATTCAAAGAAGGTGTGGGTTTCACCCAAACATCCCAGCCAATTGACAATTCATTCGCTCTGTTGAAGATATTTTGCATGTGGTTTGAAATCTTAAACCACTAATTTTCCTTTTCCCTGTGTATACTGGAATTTCTTACATATTTCAGTTGGACTGCACCTTTCACTTTAGTAATTTTTCTTATTTCTTGTTTAACAGTACTGTACAGCGATTCGCTAGTGCCATGCACGTATCTCACTTAATTATGCACTAACTGCTATTTTATAACATATTTTCGAAAGCCACTAGTGCCAACTATATGTAGTCTTTAATAAGTTAAAGATTATCCTTTATCAAACGTTTATACACTTGTGTTTCAAAATTGGTTCTACCTCAAAATAGGGCCCTACAAAAATAGGAGGTATCAAAATAGGGCCCTACGAAAGTAGATAAGTGTGTTTCAACCTTTTTTTAAACGGCCCAGCAAAAATTTCGATTAATCAATTAAACGATGAAAAACACTGCATCGAAAGCGATTAATCAATTACAGGCTAAAATAATGAATCATTATTCGTTAATCGAATAAAACAGTCGTAGTTCCACCCGAAAGGCGAAGCATCAATTGCGATAGCAAATTAGTAGAGAGCTATACGGAGTAAGGATAGTAGTTTTATCGGCTGCATAAATTTGGACACATTCGCTTACTAACTGAATTAACAAGCGTGGTGTCAGCGTGCACAAGCAAACATGAATAGATCACACATGATGACCGCAGACAACCACTGTCAGAACGCTGGCGTGAGCAAGCGCGGCGGCAGCAGTGACCGAAGGTTCGTGCGGTGTATCGCTTCAACGGAAACTGAGCGGTGAAAGCACAGCGCATACAAAGGTAAGAGCCATGTGGAGATCGCTTTCAAGTTACGGTGCGCGCGACAGCCCGCAGCCGCGCAAAGTACAAATACGCAGTTGCTGGCAGAGTAGAAGCCGTGCCCGCTCCCTCTCGCGCGGCATTCCCGCTTTCCTCTTTTCGCATGAGAAATTGAATCGCCAGTTCCCCTTGCACCCGGTCGCGTATTAAGAATATCCAGAAGGTACAACGCATGGCAACCGCAGAGCCGCGCTATTGGCTTACACGCCTGCGGGACGCTGTGATGTCACTCCTAGCAACGGCGCAAAGCGACTACTCTCGTTCTCGGTGCATTATCGACTGGCTCTTCTTCCCCAGCGCCACGGCTGTGCCACGGCCGCTTGATCGAGAGGCCGTGGCTTGTTGTGTTCGGACTGATCGGACTGTTTTTCTCCAATTGTTTTGTTTTTAACCGTTGTACGCACGTGTGCTGCGGCTAGTGTCACGCCTGATTTTTTTTTCCTCCGGCTGTTTTTTTTTTTTTGTCGCCCTCTCCAAGTGTTTTTTGTTTAACGGCTGTACGCACGTGTTCTGCGACTAGTGGTAGGCCTGAATTTTTTTTTCCGGCTGTGCGAACGTGTGATATTTGGGCAGTTTTTTTCCCTCTCTCCAAGTGCTTTTTTTTTAACGGCTGTACGCCCGTGTTTTGCGGCTAGTGACGTTCCGACTGACTTTCTCTCTTTCTCTCTCTCTCTCCGGAGTGTTTTACACAACCGGCTGTGCCAACGCGGTTGTGCGGCTATGGCCGCTGCGGACAGCGATTGTCGCACGTCGACGCACTTCGCAATGGAATGTCCTGAAGGAGCACGTCAATTCATGCGCTGATGTTGAAGTCCTTCGTTCCAACATCACGAATGACGATGACGCTTCTCGATGGATTCTATTCTCCAAGATTATCTCTAATTCATGCCCAATAATTCTGTGTTCCTAACTCCTTGTGTGTATATTGTCCAAAGCGAAAACTGTAGTAAATTGAACTGTATGCCATGGTTGTGTCCTTATTACGGTGTGACTTGCACACATCTTTTGAGATATGGTAATGTATCCCAACAAATTAAATGTTTCTCTCTCCTGCTTAGTGTTGACGTGATGTAGTGGTCGCAGAAAACATTGTCTAATTGCAAGCATTATATACCATCTGAACAATCCGCAGGCCAGAAGCAAGCTATACATGGAATGTTGTGAATAAGGATGGAGACCAAATCATTTAGAAGGGGTGCTTTATTGATGAAGACACTTATTGTCTACTAAAGTGTTCCGATAGTGCAGTTTCAGCGTACTATATTGAAAAACAGTGTCCCCTGTCAGTGTCCACTATTTCGAATTGCTGTGCTTTAGAAATTCACATAAAGCAGTGCTCTTAAATTAGTTTTTAGCTTGCACCATTTCCAATGCTAATAATGGCAGTTGTTCGCCTTTACCAATTTTAGCCCCGTTGTAGAATAAAGGGAATTTCTTTTTGCAAAGAACTTTGTAAGTAATATTTCACATGCACACCACTTACGTCATAAAACTGACATTGTGCATTTGTGCGGGATTCTGCAGGATATGGAGACATGGAGAAAACCAGAAAAACAAAATAAAACCCGAGAGAGTTCTTTGCAAAGTGAAGAAATTGGCACATACCTGCAACATTTATTGAGAGAACTTTTTAACATCCAAACAAAATAGGCTCTTTCTAGGACTGTTTATTACGTTTTGTGCAAACGCACCTAGAGGTTAATATCGAGTGCTTTGATGCCGTGTCGATGTCGAATTGCATTGATAGGACGTAAGCTGCAGGATAATCGCAAGCGTGCTTTGCTTCACTTTGAGGGCATCGCGCTACTTGTCATTAGTATAGTAGTGGTGGAATACGACATCTCTGCCCCCCCCCCCCCCCCGCTCCCTCCGGCGCTGGCTTCCCGCTTCCTTGCTTGCAGCGTAAGCTCCTGCACCGGCGTAGGTCTCGATTATATCAGTCGGTAGGGCCCGAGGGCACTTTGGGGGTTGGGACGCAAAGTCTCGCTCTAGAAAACGCGAGGGCGTCGAAGCGCGAAGCCCAGCCACGACGCACAACAAGAGACCCGAAGGGCGCTGGTGATGAGACCACTTTGCTAGGCTTGACACCGCGGCGGCGTCCCCACAGCCAGCAGCCAATAGCATAAACAGTCCGAATATCGCACGTGCGCACAGCCGGAGAAAAAAAAATGTGGTTGATCCCTCTTATATAGGAATCGGTATAGAACACGAAAGTGAAACGTGTCTTCACAGAAGTAGTGTAATGTTTATTGCACATTGATATATAATGTCTATTGGTGTTTTGTGGCTAAAGCGCCCTTAGGCGTTGATGCACCCACGCTGACGCCTGGTGGCACGTCTCCTCCATCACGACTACCAACGTCGATGACCATGAGCAACCGTCGTGCATATGGAAGCTGCACTACGCTGCACACGCTAGCACAACGCGAAAGACGAAGCACGTAACTGACACACTAATACAACGCGCAAGACAAAGCACGTAACTGAATCGTCACCGAGTCAAATCAGCGCGTACAGCGCGTCGTAATTGAAGCCTCCGCGATCAACTTCAGAAACATTTTCAGAGCTAATTGCGGAGGCCACGCTCCGCTGTGCTGAGTACGGTGAACGCCACCTAGGTGGCGTTGGTAGTGCTTCTTGATGCCAGCGTCCCTTCGAATGCTGGCATCGAGGCGTCGTAGTGCTGAGACCACCGAAGCGTTCACTGTCGGTGCGCGTTAGTGTCATAATGCAGTACTTCTCTTTTCTGCTCGTAGGCGGCGGCACCGCCCCGAGCAAGAGCGCGGGTACACGGAGGAGTGTTAGATATATAAGGCGCGTCTGTGTAGCTCTCTGCAAATGCGTTTGTGGCGCAATGGGTTAAACGCTCGGCGATCTATCGTCGCGGACCGAGAGGTCGTGAGTTCGATTTCCAAATTTTGCATGTTTGTGGAACTTTTTCTTCTGGTTTCTTTCTTTGTATTATGTTCTATGACGTATTTCCGTGACGGAAATACGTCATAGATCAGTCCGTGACGGAAATACGTCAGTGAAGTCTTGGTGGACCCCGGCATAAAACACTTTCGTGTTAAAAAGTCAGGCCTAGCACTAGCCGCAGAACACGTGCGTACAGCTGTTAAAAACAAAACACTTGGAGAGAACGAAAAAAAAAACAGTCCGAACATCCTCGTGCGCACAGCCGGAGGACCGAAAAAAAAGTCAGGTGTTACACAAGCCGCGGAACATGTCCGTACAGCGGTTAAAAACAACACACTTGGAGCAAAACAGTCCGATCAGTCCGAACACAACACGTTGGCACAGCCACGGCCTCTCGATCGCGCGGCCGTGGCACAGCCGCGGGCGGCGCTGGGGAAGAAGAGCCAGGCGATAAAGCACCGAGAACGAGAATAGTCGCTTGGCGCCGTTGCTAGGAGTGACATCACAGCGTCCCGCAGGCGTGTAAGCTCTGCGGTTGCCATGTGTTGTACCTACTGGATATTCTAAATACGCCACCCGGTCGCAAGGTACGCATTTGGTGCCGCAGCTAAACGGTGCCTCCCTGTCCCTCCCTTACCTCCTCGCTCCCTCCCATCCCCCCACGGCCTTCCGCACGACAGAAGACGTCGCGTTTGCTCTCCGCTGTGCGTTCGCTCTCCGTGAAAGCGCGCGTCCCTCGCGCGCTTTCACTCGCACATACAGCATACGGCGCGTGGAGTCGATTTTATCGCTATTGGACTTTATACGGAACCTCACGGCGACGATGACGGCGACGGCGGAAATGCCCTTGGAGTGTCCCTATAATTGCTATCGCAATAAAAATTATTCCATCATCCCTACGTTTCGGATTGCAGAGATGGGTTCTGGCAATGCCGATGGCTCTGAAGAAAATCGCATGCCTTCCGTGGACGTATTCTGCGACGATCGCTTACGGTGATACTATCGCCTTGGCCACGCCTTGGCCGTCAGGCACTCGCTGATTGGCTGCTTGAGCCAAATCGAATGAGCTGATAGGTTGGTTGAGCACTACGTCATCCGATATTGCTCAACCAGCCAATCAGCGCATGCCTGACGGTGATACTATCGCCGAGGTGACACTGTCGCCGAATGTGATCGTTGCAGAATACGTCCTCTGGTATCGCGAATGGGAAAGGTGACAGTGTGCCTGCTGCTGGCAGTATGCTTTCATGTAAAATAACATTCGCTGTGCTAGTAGGGCATGTCCTGTGTTTGGAACCATCTATATTTCCCTGTAATTTGTTCCCCTATTGAGCATCACAGTCCAGTGGGTGCAGCAACGATTAAGGCTCACTCGGAAGTAAATGTGAGGCTTTGCAGCCACTCCTGTAGGTTCTCTGGTGCATGAGTTATAGAGCTCTTTTTCTAGTCAAGAGTGCTTTATCTTTCATTTTGGTAAAGAAACCTTACGCATAGCCCCATGCAGTTTTTTTATTGCGATAGCAATTATATAGACACTCCAAGCGGAAGACACTCGTCGTCGCCGTTGCAGTCGCTGTGAGGTTCCGTATAGAGTCCAACGGCGATGAAATCGTCGCCGCGCGCCGTGTGCTGTATGTGTGCGAGGGACGCGCGCTTTCACGAGGAGCGAACGCACGGCAGAGAGCAAACGCGAATTCTTCCTCCGCGCGAAAGGCCATGGAGAGTCGGGAGGGAGGGAGGGGAGGCGGCGTTTAGCAGCGGCACCAAATGCGTATTTATATAAAAACGTTGCGAGGTGAGAATGTGGTGAGGACTTCCGACGCTGCTCGACGAGTGTCCCGTTCTGATCTCGTGGAAAACCTTCGAGCCGCCCCCAGAGGCACCGGCAACAGTCACCAACGCCGCGCGCGTTCGGTGCGAACGCGGGCGACAACAGTTCTGCGCGTTGATGGTGCTGCTGCATGTTCAAGTTTATAAAGCTGATGAAACTACTATCCTTACTCCGTGTAGCTCTCTACTAATTTGATATCGCAATTGATGCTTCGCCTTTCGGGTGAAACTGCGACATTGTTTTTTTTTCTCTGAAGGTTGGACTCTTGAATGAGACAACTTTCAAAAAGAGTGCATGCATGCATTCGCGCAGACAAATGGTTTGTTTAGTAAGCTGTGTCCGATAAGGCAACTTGGACTCCTTGTCGATGCGCTGTCCTTTGAGGTAGCCTAACAGAAAGCTTTAGCTCGGGGCGAACTCCGATTCAGCTACCCAAATGCAGATAAACCTAAAAAATATCCTCATGGGAGAACCCCTACACTGATTTGAATTATTTATGTTGCATTTCAGACAGGAAATATATATCTAGCAACAGTAGGAAGCAGAACGTTTATTCAGGACCTTATAGGCTTTGCAAATATTGCCCAAAATTGGTAAGATTAAAACATATTTGAAAATTGAAGCACAGCCACATAAAGCCAACAGACAATGAAGCCAAGCAAATTATCAGGGAAATTAAGTGTGGTTGAAATTGGAATGTAGAAAATAATGAAAATAATTCATTGCGAGGGTCTCGAATCTGGCAGCCTTGATGCCATTAGTACAGTGTACTAGAATAGGTAGCATGCGAGGGTTTATTAGCCACGTGCCTGCTCTCCCAAGATCACGTGTTACGTGATGCAATCGGGCTAAAAAGGGTGTTCCACATCTGCCCAACATGGGTCTAAGTGGCGCTGGCTAACCCACCTAGGGCTAGATCTAGTAAACATAAATACCCAAGTTAGTGGACCCATTGATGGCCGTCACCGTAGCACAACGGTAGTGCAACGCACGCGTTATGCGGAGGTTGCCGGTTCGGCTCCCGGCAAACCCTTGTAGAATGTGTTTTTCCGAGTGTGAAAGGAGCCCGCGAATACACGCAGAATTGCCGCGCGACAGGTCTCTCGAGGCACTTTGCGTGTATTGGCAGGTTTCTTTCATGCTCGGAAAAACATTTTAATGTAGCACGTACTGAGCAACAAAAAGCTGTATTGGGAGTTTTTCATGTTGCTCTACAATTTTCTCATTGACACTTTGATAATTATGACAGTGATTCTCCAGTTAGATAATTAATTACAATTAGAAAATTAAATCTCAGTAACGAAAAAATTACTGGCGGCTACTCCACTGCACTGGAAACAATACGAACTAGGTTTGCTTCGCGTAACGCCGTTCCTGTTTTTTAAAATCATCGTGCAGCGTGATAGCTGGGACACCCTGCATATATATATACTAAAAGAAGGGACATTGAGGGCCGCAATTTTTTATTAGTCTTATCATAAGAAGCCAACAAACTATGAGATGAAGGACAGCATAGGGGAAATTATTTGTAGTTTTTAATTGACATAAAGACACAATAACTAAATGAAAATGAAAGTGGATGAAAAAACAACTGGCCGCAGGTCGGACACGAACCCACGTCCTCGCCTTACACGTGCGATTCTCTTAAAAATTGAGCTACCACGGCGCTACCGTTTTCCCATCCACTTGCTGGGGTATTTGTAAGCTTTCTACCGGAGCCTATCATGCACTACCTCTAGGGCCACACGTATATGAACACCACCTGTTGACTTGTGGATTGGCATTAGATACCTTTAACTTGGAAGGATTCCGCTGGCAATATGAGGAACAAGAATTCCTGAGTGGCAGACAGCCTCTAGAATTTGTACAGGAGTACGTTTATATAGTTCAATTACTCAAAGGGGACTGTAACCACGAGAAGGAGATTAGCAAAAGAATAAAAATTGGTTGGAGTGCATAGGGTGGGAGCAAATTTGATAATTGGTTATAGTGGTTGGAGCGCATAAAATCATATAGGACTTGTCCCATATGATATATGGGACCATGCAGGTTCTATATGGGACTTCCTTATGCTCATATGGCGACTATATGGGACTTGCCCCATACGATGTATGGGAACATACGGTTATTTTATGGGACCTCCATATGGTTACATGGGGGTATTGGACATGGGGCTTATTTAGTTTCGATGGGATAGTGTTGGTAAAACGTTGATAAATGAACAATGGGCATTAACAGGCGCACGTACAGAAAGGACACACAAGACAAGCACGCTCTCGTCCTGCCTCTCTTTTTCGTATGTGCGTCTGTTCTCTCCTATCATCAATGTAGCAGTCAGTAGCGCACCCAGGATCTCTGCCAGAGGGGGGGGGGGGGGGGGTTGGTTGACTGTTTGCCAATAACATCTAAACAACACTAATTTCAATTTCTTCACGGGAAATTGTCAAAAAATTCGATTTTTGCGCAAGTTTGCGAGTGTGCAGACGACTGCGCGTCTTACATCTTAGTTGCAGTACTCAAAGGCGCAAGGAAAGAAGGGTTAAACAAAAAGAGGGGGGTGGTAACTCGGCCTCAGGGGGGGGGGGGGTTACAACCCCAAAATCACCCCCCCCCCCCCCGTCGGTGCGCCACTGGTAGCAGTGGAGTTTCAGTTTGTGTTATCTGAGCTTGGTTCATCAAAACGGTTCATCAAAACGGTTCATCATCTTTTGCCAAACGTGATAAATAGGCATCAGAGGTGTGAGGGGCCAGCTACCCTCAAATACCGCATGAAGATTAGTTAGAAAAAAAAGAAAGAAAATTGACTCGCCATCCCGGTCTTGCGAAAGTGGATCTCCAGCGAAGCTGTTGTAAAGCCGCCACTACAACTGCTGAGGGGGGTACGCAATGTTTTATTGATGGTACGGATGCTTGTCTTGGGCTTGTTCGTTATTGAAACGTACGCTGTCCTGTGGGTTGTATGGGTGATTTCAATGAATGTATGCACTGCTCGCTTCACTTTGCTGAGTGCTTGTAGCCTCTGCATTACGAGGGGGATTAGCCATTGCATTTTTGCTTGCTTAGGGGAGTATGAGCCATTGGTGATGATGATAATTTTTGCTCACGGACACGAAAAATGATGACCACCAAGAGGCTATCAGCGTTGCTGTAAAGATAAAAAGAAAAAAAAAAGTATGTGACGGACTGTGTGCTTGATCGCTACTGTGCCATCGCGTGTACTCGAACCCAGCATACTTCGATTTATCACAATTCGTATCCCTGCCCTTTCCACTATACCATGGGCCGCCAACCGACCGTACGTCAGCCTAGTTGCTCGTGTCTTGCTTTTGCTCATCTCTCGGAACAGCTGGTGTCACACCCGGGAGAGCCGATACGTACAGCAGGCGGGTGCTGCGCCAAGTGCGCCCTTAAGAAAACAAAACAAAAAAGGGACATACCGGGTTATTCAGGGTTTTTCCCGGAGCTTTTCTTCAAAAAATTTCGTGTCCGGGCCTTGAAGTCATGTGGTGACGTGCGGGAAGAATTTCGCAGAGAAGCGCTGCCGAGCGCGACTGACGCATTTGGCGCGACTTCAAGATCGCCGATGCCGCAAGTAGCGTTGTGAAAAGAAAGGAAGGACTGCCTCAGCTTGCCTCCGACGCAGACGCTGTGGCGACGCCGGGCCATTTGCTTTCTCTTTTTTGTTTCTAAAGTTTATGAGTGTGCGGAAACGGAAGTGAGTGGCGCATAACTTGTAGCTATTATCAACAAGTTACGTTTCCGGTATACGTGTGTACAGCATTGCTTTAGTCATTGAGGTGGTCGTGCACGGACGGTATTGGACTTTTGAGTCCTATTCCTTAAGCGAGGCTTATTGCTAACGGCCATTTCATTATCTCAACGTTGTCCTACTTCATATGTACTCATATTTATTGGCACTTACTTTATTACGCGATACACTGTTGCGAGGTGGTAGTGTCCACGGACTGGAGACGTTTGGTTGATGCCTTCGATAAGCACTTTGTACACTTGTTGGATGAATTGGCATTCGGCATGGCGCACGCGATTGAGATACCGGCGGATAGGGCTGATAACAGCTGTATGTGTACGATGTGTCACAAGCGACATTTTTTTTCTGCTGGACGGTAGTAGAAGCCAAATATGTTTCTGTAGGCCGCCACCAGAAGATTGTGGAGCTTTGCAACATGACCGAGAGGAAGATAAAGAGCAATCATCTGTGCAATTTTGTCGAGGAGCAAACTAGCGGCTCTGGTTTCGATGCGACCGGTATAGTAAGCAATATGACAGCAAAGAACGTCAAACACAAAGTCAGAGAGGCTGAGGAAAAGAAGCAATGCGGCTATGGAAAAGAAACCTCCTGTGAATAACCCCCCGAAAAAGGAAAGAATGAAATCAGGTAAGAGACAATTCATGATAACTCAGTGGGAGCCTCTTTACTTCATGTAAGGTCAGGAACATAGACACAGAAAGGAACAAACAGACGTGGACGTACAATTTTCTGCTGCTACAAACCTCAAAGAATGAAGCAACTAGCTCACTCAGTTAAACACTGTTTTGAGATGAGAATGCCTTAGAACGCGTAGTTATATAGCGAGGTGTACCAAGGAAGAAGCATGCGCTTGCAGCGGTAAAGCTAGGGAAACGATGAAACATGTTTTGTCAGAATGTCAAGATATCTACCCAGCTGTCAGTTTAAGCTCCTCAGGCCTCCTTGAAGCCCTTGGGTTCAGGGATAGCAGGGGGAAAGTAAACATGTCCGCAACAGAGATTACTAAGAGGCGATTTGAGGTTTGGTGGCAGAAAATTAGGGAGGCCATAAACAACGAAGGCGTACAAAAACAAAGTTCCCAATGGTGGCTCAGAAAGTTTGATGCTGGGTATTCTTTGTGAGTTTTTGTTATTTTTTAAAAGATAGGTTGGACATTAGGCAAAATAAGAACAAGAGCTTGGTGGCGCAACCCACAGCCCCGTTTCAAAGGGGACGCTGATAGCCTGCATCCCTTTATCCGTTATCAGCATCTTACGCAGAGATGTCGAGTGCGTCAAGAGCAGATTTGCTGACTATTGAAATGCCTCGCTGAAGAGCTTGGATTGAGAAGCTAAAGTTGAGGAGCGGTAGATTCGCCTGGTTGTCGCTGACGGTCACGAGCGTTTGCGGAAGGGCGACACTTGGACCCAGTAGAACGCCAGCAAGAGGAGACGCTGCGTCGTCCCCGTTTGGAACGGGTGGCGGGGCTGTCAGAGTGACACACGTGGGGACTTGCGGTGGCAAGCGAACCTAATCGACTACAGCTCCAGCGAAGCGGCGTTACAGCGAGAGCATCAGCAAGACGAGGAGGCTCAAGTTGAAGGACGTGAGTCGTAGAATCAATGAGGGCAGATAGAGTAGCAAGAAGAAACGCTGACTTGCGGGCAGTGCAACGTGACCTTGTGTCACCAGTGACTCAGTGGGAGAAGACGAGGCGCAGTGCTTCTTGCTCGGTGCACCTATTGCTGCACTTAAGGTTTATTTTAATTACGAAAATAAGAAGATATCTTATGTCTCTTTGCATCCGTCATGGGAGGAGTGAGAGGGGAGGTGAAGAGCGTGAGGGTTGGGAGGGGGGAAGAAGAGAGGGTGTTACGTATCAGGGGCGGCAGAAGACTATCGTCTTTCGACGTCATTTGCAGCAAAGCAAGCAGATATGCGGTCAATTTTTTAACTTGTTCAAACCACCTTGTAAGTTGGGATGGAAAGGCCATAATGCGACCTGTTATTATCTTTCTTTTTTTGTGCGGGGTGGGAGAGGACAAGCTGCATTGTTTCTTGCATGCAGCACCAAAGAGAATAAAATAAATAGAGCAGTGAGGCGGACAAAGGCAAAAATGGTAGTTCCAGGTGAGCCGGTTTTAAGATGACGTTGATTCATTATGAGAGGGAAAATTTCCTAGTGCTTGTTAAGCAAGTAGCCAACATTCTGAAGATTACCAAAAATACTTCTTTAAGGCTTTGGCAGCTTTTTGGCGGCTTTCTGTTTCTATTTTTACTGTCATCTCCTTAAATTAATTGCAATTTTAGCTTCCCCACGCTTTTACGGAAATGCAGTGTTACTGTAAACGTGGACGGCAGTATCAACGCTGGCAGCCACATCTTGTGGCACTTTTTTTTAACACGTGAAACGTTCCTTGTTGCATGGTTTGCAGGTACCCGCGAGACATCCGACATGCCTTAGTCGCCGATGACTTGCAGTCCTAGCTTTCTTGATCGCTAGTCGAAGCTTGCGTCTTCACGACTGGAGCCTTCTTCGATGTGACGGAGTTTGACGCCTCAAAGCTATTCCTGGCCTATGTGGGACGCCGTAGCGGAAGCGCTGAATTAATTTGGTTTCCTGGACTTTTTCTTTAACGTGCACCGAAATATCAGCGCACTGCCGTTATAGAACTGCGTCCCCATTTTGCTCCCGTGTGTTGTGTTGCTCATGACTGCCGACTGGTGGAGGACCTGATGAAGATAGCATTGCCAACATGGTTTGTTTTTAATACTTTTTCTCTCTCATATTTAGGTCCCTCTAATGATGTGGCCAAACAAAATAGCTGGCGTCCTCTGCTCGTGATTCATGGTGCCCGTTAACCAAACGCTGCCAGCAAACGTGGCACGGGGGCCTGTATTACTGACTCGAACTGTTAGCCTTGCTCTTCCGGCCTGGACCATGCAGCTAGACCTTCTTTGAGGCAGCTAAGCGAGCTCGTCGTTTGTTCGGAGATAAGCACGGCGCAGTTGCCTAATTGCGCGGGCAGCGACCACGTAGGAAAACTAGAAAGCCTAAAACACTTAAATGACGGAACAACAGGACGTTACCGCTTCCCGCACAGGTGCATTGTTCACAATGGCGACAGCAGAAGCCTACGAAGAATGTAGATTGGGCTGTTATGGCCTTACGTGCCTCGACAGCCAACCGTTGTCGGAAGATGTTATTTTAGGCCCTAGGCCAGACGTTAAATCGAGTTTTAAGGCCATTCAGGCCTTACTTGACTTTTTAAAAAGTATAGGCCTGGACTGTATGTAGGCTATGAGTGAACCAAATGGCTTGCTATATGTTTTACATCCTCCTTCTCTCGTAATCATCTCCCTCTTTCGCTCTTCTCCTTCTCCCAGCGCAGAGTGTCTGGCTAGAGGAATGTACCTCAGGCCGACCTCTCTGCATTTCGTATCATTCAAGTTTTTTTTTCTCTATCTCTTATTTTCTTTTATGAAGTTGGTGTCGGTGTTTGTACGCAATTGTGCCAGAGAACAGTTCTTTTCACTCGATATTAGGAGTACTGCGAGTGTTAAATGGAGCCCTGACTCACGGACCGGGCGACAACTTCACTCCCTCGCACAGTGGCTTCAGAACTTCTGGCAAAGAACCAGCGAGCTGATTATTTCTACGTTGTATTACAGTCACTAAGGCAAGCGGCGATTTTCGGAATAAAGTGTCTCGCACGAAAGCCGGACTTTCTTTTTTTTTTGATTGGCTTTGCCTCACATCAACTCCGTTTCAACATGTTGGAACGGGACTTGTCTCATCGCTGGCACGCACTTGAACCAGTGTGGAATGCCGAGAATCTACCAGAGACTGTTTTGCAGCCGCGTGCCAATTTTTCCGCCGTCGCAGCCGAGCGCATAAGCAAAATCAGGCCTACAATTCGTTCGTCGTTTGTTTGTCCTTTATCGCTAGTTCACCTATGCATTTATTCGTCTTCTTCACCTTGAGTATTACCTTAAGCCTCATTCTTACTTCAAAAATTTTTCACTTTTTTCCAATTAATTCTTTGCTTCAATGCATAAAGCGACGTTTTGTTAAGAACCTAACTGGAACGTCAATGCATTTCTCCGCAAAGTTCGGGAATTAATATCTCGAAACTGGTGTCATCCCGAGAATTCGTTCGAAGTGGATTCGCCTTGCGAACTCCACGGCTACAATTTGTAAATTGCAATATGGGCCATCAGGCAATTAGTTAAAAACTTAATTAGTGAATTTCTGTTAATTATTCGATTACGCATTTCAATTTCTTGTGCAAGTAATGTCCGCCTCTTCGAATAGACCAGCTCATTAGCTAGAATTGTGCTATCTGCAACAGGCAACCTTTAAGAATTTTTGAAAGTGTTCGCTGAAACACCCTGTATATTGCCACGTTGTCGTGACGGCCTAGAATAACACACTGTCAAAAGCATGACTTCAAAACGTTCAATCTTTATTGGGCGAACATGTGCCCAGCAAAACAAATGGCACTCAAAGCATAACGATAGCGGCGAGCACAGACGGCGATCGCCGAAAATCTGATCTGCGGGTCAAGTGCGTCGGCTTTTATACATGACTCGTCGAACGTTCCAGCGTAATGGCTGGTGCCCGCGTGCGTTCCAGAAAGTACTGCACAATTCGTGCCGCGCATACAAACTTCTGCGAGAACATACACGAATATACACAACAGTAAGTTCCAAATAATGCAGGCGCGTGTTGCGTTGAGCGACAACATTAACTTGTTAGCGGGTGAAATGCAGTCCCCGGAAAAAGGATAAAAAGTAGACGCGTCAATATCGTCAACACACAATCGTACTGAGCGTAGAAAAAAATGAACGGGAACAAGAAAACTCACGGAGAAACATTCCTCTGGGAGTTGTCTAAGTATGCGTAAGCAATGTGCCACTTGCTCGTGTCCCCGTAGCCTGGTGTCATTATCAGTGTTACGACACTTGATCCGGCCAGTATACAAACGACAGCGCTGCGGCGACGCGAACTGGTGCGGACGACGGCGCAAGGCGCATTGATAACGCAAGCAAAGTACTGCATGGTGGCGGCGCCAGGTGCGCTGATGACGTTCCGATCATCATAAGCCGTTATCGCTCTTTAGCGCCTTGTCCATCCGTGCCGAACCATTATGAACCGTGATCAAAGGACTCCGGCGGTGGCACGGATCGTTCAAACGTACTCTGGCAAGGCCGCGCGGAACATATCTTGAAAGCGATGTGCGAAGCGGACAGAGTGCGCCGACTGCTGATAGCTCCGCGCGCTGTGTTTTCGTGGCTCCGATTTGAAGAGAGACGCGCGGGCCGATATCTTGAAAGCGATCGTCTTACGGGATGGAAGGACGGACGGATGGACGGACGCACGGACAGTTTTCACGTTGGGTAAGCATAGAAATACTTACGGATTACAAAAAAAAAAAAGCTAGCCAGAAGCGTCCAATACGCAGCTGTGTTAAGTGCGTTCATGTCCACTGAAAAAAAAAAAATCATGAGAGCGCCATGTTCCAGTATGCCTGAAACGAAACAGTATTTATCAGTGTGGTTCGCAAGAATGTACTGTTTAACTCAAATTTTAACCTTTGCTTATCGATAAACTGTTTGCAAAGCCTCTGTAACGATGCGTCACAAATTAAATGCTGCGGAGCTCGAGGTCTGGGCCCGATTGCTGATTGCGATAGTTGTGTTTTATTTGGACGAAATGCAGAAATGTTCATGTGCTGTTTTTGGGTACACGGCAAATAATTCCGAGGTGGTCCAAATTATTCCGGAGCAACTCGCTACTGTGCTGTTCATAGCCAGTTGGTGTCGGTGGATTGTAAAACCTCAAACCTTTATACATTTATCACGTGACATAAAAAAATGTCACAGTTTCGCCCTAAGGGCGAAGCAATGAATGCGATAGCAACACAGCAATGTCATACGAACTAAGGTGAGCGGCTTCGGTAGCAATATGAATTGTAGTAAACATGAGCTGATTAAGTAAGCAGGTGTGCTGCGGCGTAAGTAGACCGACGCGAAGAGAGATTCGATGACCACGAGAAGGCGCGTGTGAAACGGTGCTGTTGATGAGAAGCGCTGCCCGTGGGCAGCGCGTGCGAAGGGACACACCTGTAGCGCTGCACTGCCGATCCGGGCAGCATTGCATGTGTAGCGTGCGTTGGAAAATGTGGCCCGACTATTACTAACTGAATGAACAAGCGTGGTGTGAGCGCGCACAAACAAACATGAATAGATCACGCTGAAGGACTGCAGACAACGACTGTCAAAACGCTGGCAGCAAGTGCATACGCCGCAGCGGGCGAGGTACGTGCGGTCTATCGCCTCAACGGAAACTGAGCGGCGAATGCACAGCGCATACAAAGGTCAGAGCCGTGTGGAGATAAGAGACGGTGCGGGCGAGCGACGAGCGCGGTTGTTGGCAGAGTAGAAGTGCGCCCCCCCCCCCCCCCCCCCCGCTCCCTCCGGCGCTCGGTTCCCGCTTCCTTGCTTGCGCGTGGGAGATTGAGTGCGTTCGCTGTCCGTGATAGCGTGCGTCCCCGCACGCTTCCGCTCGGGCATACGGCGCGCGGCGAAGATTTTACCTATACGGAACCTCACGGCGACGGCAGAAATACGGTTGAAGTGTCCATATAATTGCTTTCGCAATAAAAACTTGAGTTAGCACACAGCCGTTGGTTTTGGAACTCTCAAATAACCTTGAGGTGCCCTATAAACGTGCACCAGCAGGAGGCTTGTGTGTTCACATGTTTTCGTTATGAAATGAAATTACCCCACCTATCTTCGTTATACTGTACTTCGTTAGTACGAAGTAACGCTTCTGAATTTGCGCCACTGCTGGAGTGGTGTGTCTTGCTAAATAACCGACGGGTCGCCATGAGGAAACAAGGCGTAGGCAACGCCTTCTCGCCCGAGCCGGCTTGTGAAACACTCTGGACGGGATGGCAGTCCTTGATGACGAGCCAGATTGTGTGCGCGCTGATTAATTCGCGGGCACACACCCGTGGCGACCAAGAAGTTGGTCGCCTCTTGTGTGGTGAGGGCCAACAACAGTTCCTCACCTCCGATAAGGGGCCATTAAGTTAAGAATCCTGCAGCGGTCCAAAGGGAGGGTCAGGGGGGGGGGGGGGGGGGCTCTTGTGCCACTTGCTGAATCGAGTAAAACGAGGAAACTAGACGATGGAAAGTAGAGGTCGACTGAGCGAGGCCTCCGGATTGCTTCCCTTTAGAGGTGTAGGGCACATAGCATAGCCGTAGTAACTGGAGTAACAGCAGAGCCCCCGTGGTTGCTTAGTGGCTATGGTGTTGAGCTGCTGAGCACGAGGTCGCGGGATCGAATCCCGGCCACGGCGGCCGCATTTCGATGGGGGCGAAATGCGAAAACACCCGTGAACGATTTAGGTACACGTTAAGGAACCCCAGGTGGTCTAAATCGTTCCGGAGTCCCCCACTACGGCGTGCCTCATAATCAGATAGTTTTGGCACGGAAAACCCCATAATTTAGTTATTTTATTACCAGCACTAGAAGTTTACCAGGGATGATGCTACACGCACTACTTAAAATACTAGACTACATGCCCGAATATAAGCTGTGCCAGCGTAGGGCCAATATCGCTCGACATAGCAACAACGTGGCCCCAACGCTGGGCCCACATTGGCTCTCTGTGCGGCGAGCGGGTTCCTTTTGACGTCTAGCAATTTTGAACTATATCCTTCTCGACCTCCGTAGCCCAGGACCGACAACACCCGTCAGAGAGAGAGTCCGTTGCGCTTTCTAGCAACAGCTGGCGGTCGCGGGCGCTCACGGCCGGCTTTCAACCTCTCGACGCAGACGGTGCAGCGACTGACGCCCCGCGTTTCCGGCCTCAGGGCGCGGGCTCTAGGCGTGGCCTTCGTCTCCGGCCGCTGTTCCTGGTCGCGAACTCCGAGGTCGTCTGCCCGTGGCTTCGTCGTGCGACGCGCACACGGCCGCGCTGTGTCAACACACTCGGGCCACGTAAATAGAAGAAAAAAACGAACGAACCCCTCCGCCACTGTGGTTATTTTTGAGTCGGCGCACTTAGACATGTGTTCCTTCCTCTCGCGGGTTTTGACTTATTTCGTTCTTCTCGGCGCTCCTTTGGCGGGCGTTTACTTCTGCACTTGCAGTTGCTGCGGTTTATCGAGGGCCATGCTGGGCGAGCGAGACTAGCTGTCATTCGCCGTACTTCCTGACGGCTTCGCGACGGTTGGCCCGAGCACAACAGGCGCCCTCGGCGCGCGACGTGAAAGAAATATGTCGCGTCATCCGCGGTGAGCCGCCGATGTTTGGCCACGGCGGATGATAGGAGCTCGGGTAAGAGAGATGTTACGAGAGATCGAAACCGGTCATTATTACTCGCCGGAAAATTGGCAGGATTTCTAAAATTCCGAAATAATGATTGATCTCTATACGCAATGTGTACCTAGTAGGCTTAGAAAGTGATAGAGTGCGCGTGTCCTACGCCTTATTGGCCGCAAGAGAATTGCACATATTCTTGCACTGTTTGGATCAACTGCATTCCTACTAGGCGCTCCCGATAAAGACAGTGGGTAGTGGCTACGCCACTACAGACACGGATTACAATAAGCAAAAGAAGTAAAAAGAACCTTGAGAACGTCCCAAAACCACGATCTAATTATGAGGCACGCTGTAGTGGGGGACTCCGGATTAATGTTGACCACCTGGAGTTCCATAACGTGCACCAAATGCACAGTACATGGGCGTTTGGTGCACAACAGAAAGCTGTATCGGGAGTTTTTCACGTTGCTCTACAATTTTCTCATTGTCACTTTTCATCTAATCATAATATTTGAGAAGTTGAATAATTAATTAAGACTAATTATGTAATTAGGCGGGATGCAAAAAATAATCTGAGTAGCTCCAAGCGAAGGCAAACAACATTATCTTGGTTCTGTCCAGCTACGTGGCATTTGCATATTTTAAAATCTTGGTGCTTGATAGTTGGTACACCCTGTATATTCGGACAAGATTTCCTCAAATATATATGGCGTAGCTTCGATTCCATCTGTACCGGGTAAAATTGAAATGATTTGTTAGTCATTGAAGCGCCACAATACCCAGTGGCATGTACCCAGTGAGCCAAGTTGGTGCAACGGTTGGTTTCGGACCCGGGTCCCTGAGCACCGCAGCTCAATGCTCTATCCCATTATACCATGAACTACCCAGCGATCCAAGTTGGCGGGAAAGCGGTTAGAGTTATAAACAGACAGGTAGGCAGAGACCGGAAAGCGCATGAACTATCCTAAATATCTTATCGGGCCGTACCATCACATGCTACCAGATAACGAAAGATTTACGTTTCTTTTTCTAGTCTTGATTGCTGAGCCATCACGTCAACGGGAAGGTTGAGAGCCCTCGCTGTTCAGTTGGTAACTTCGATTACATCTACTTCTAAAAGAAAAAAGAAACCGCAATAGCCTTCAGTGAAAACTTCGGCCTTCGAAGGTGACGTCACAATAAAGGCGCGCGGGGCTTCTAATATCAATGAAGGCTACGAAGTAGTACGGAGGCCGTACGCATACAAATGAACAGGAACAGGAGCAAACCTTTCCTGTTGCTTTCTCTGTGTCTTCCTTGTGGTTCTTTTTCTGGTTTCCTTGCCGTCTGCTGGCATTCCACCGCGTAATGTCATGTACCAACTCGCCCAACAGGCCACTCCTATGAACATGGAGGATGGCACAGCAAGCCTTCACTAGTGTCCCTCCACGTACAGAGGCACACTAGCCTTGACTACAGGCCCGAGCAAGGCCACCTCCATGTGCGCCCCCGACCGCATATCTTGGACTCACTCTTGCCTTCTTGCTTTCCGTGTGATAGAGTTTCCTACAAAAAAAAAAAAATTGCGAGAGTGAATTCTGGGTCGTTCAGCCATAAAGGGCAATGATGGGTAGTAGATGGATTTATCTATGCTTCGTGCATGTGACTTCAGATTCTAGACGTCCTTGTGGCGTTATTCATTCATTTTTGTCGTGCCTATTGGGGCCCGTTAAAGAACCCCAGATGGTCAAAATTAATACAAAGCCCTCCAGTACAACATCCCTCGTTATTCACTGGACAGTTTCGGGACGTTGTACCCCATGACGAGAAAACTACTCAATATTTTTAAGCTTCAAAGGAATCATATTTTTCTAAACGCACGAATGCCAAACGTTTTATGCTCACATGCATAATCGTGGCTCGTTGATGCATTTATAACGCAATATTTTGTTAAATTTAGACATTTTGCCAGGTCACAAAGCCGTTTGATACCATAAGGACGATGTTTAGACAAATGCATACATCATCCATATCGTTCGCAACGCTGTCTGAACTACCATAGCTGCAGATCCGGCACAGACACTAGCGCTGGACTTTCTTCTAGTAATTTCTGGCGGAAGCTCTGTGCGTCGCCGTGTCCTGGAAATTAGGTCGCTGGTTCCAAGCGCACGCGGTCGCTTACACAAACGAAATAAAGAAGCCGCAAGCTATACCCGGTATCATGATCAAGCTGATGCGTCAGCCGCATCGTGCGTCTTCTGGCGAAGTCACGTGGAGACGTCCCAGAGTGAGGGACGACCGGGCCGGAGTGCCTCTAGCTCTCTGAAGCAACATTGTTGGCAGAGAAGACGGGCCGCTTTGCGTGCCCGCCCCGCGTACAGAAAGCGGAGCGCGACAAATAGACCCCGGGGACGGACCCGGGGTGGCAGCGAGGGAAGCGCGTGCTCTGGTTACGCAAGCGGTGTCCCCTTCGTCGTCGGCCGTAGATGAAGCGCGGACCATCCTTCAACTCTTTGCCCGGGTCGCCATTGCGCCCGCTCTCTTGGCTCCTAATGTATAACCTTTCACAATGCTTCCACCCAAAATTAAGCTGCCAAGCGCGGCCGCGGTGAATCCCCCGTCCGACTGCGCGTCCGGGTTTGAGCCCGAGACAGCGGGCATGACACGGTGGTGCCTACGCACTCGAGGAACACCTCGAGACGTGTCGTCAAACTGCAGTTGCCGGTCATATATAGTTTGTTCACCTCGAGTTCGGGGTCGAAAAAGCGGTTGCGAAAGCCACCTTCCGTCTATAAGCTAGGGTGTCTCTAGCTGTGAGCGTTTTGTATGCAGGGAGAACCTTATTTTGAGAAGGTAAACCGTTGATGTTGTTAACTGGTTAACTGACGAACACCAAGGAACACGGATAATGAAAATTAAGCAAACCTGACATGGACTGACCTATGCATAAATGAAGTGTGTAATGTTTAAAAAAGAACTACCTCTATACAAAAAAGAAATCAGAAGCACTTTGACAAGATTCGCAACCGGAATAGCTGCCAAAACAGAGCAAATAAGATCGACCTTGGTCGCAGCTACTCTTTTGGGTACATTCGATGCAAATAGTCGGGGTCCTTTCACGATTTTCAGTTTACGTTATGAACACGCACAAACTCGCCGCATGCCTGTGAAATTCTGCGACAGCAACCCGTGCTTTCGTGCGTACGAGGGTGGGATAAGGAGGACACGTTCGTGCATTCATACAGCTCCGTGATGTGTTGTTCGACGTACACCTTCGATTACTGCACTTCACTCCCATTCTATTTTCGGAATAGGAGAACGACGTTCTGAACTATGAGAGCTCCGTGCTAGGCGACTTGGGGCAATACACTTGACGTACGTTTACGCCAGCCAAAAACAAACCTGACATAGAAGAGAATACAGGGGATAAGTGCTCGTCCCTTCTTTTCTGTTACACAGCATGATTTTGCTGTTTTTTTTTTCTTTCGACCGTGGAGAATGCTTAAAGATCACCTGTGGCAGGTGTCGTAATTGTAGAATTTGGGCTGAATAACTCGAAATGGCGGACATTACTCAGACTCGCACGAGAAATCGCAAGGCACAATCGGCTAATTAACTTCTTATAATTACTTTACGACAGTTATTGCAATTTACGAATTGCAACATGAGCGCCTAAAACTAAGGGGCCCTTATGGAGTGATTGCGTATCTGGGTGTGTGCGTGTATGCGGGCGTATTTTCTGCATTAAAATTTGTCTTGCGAGAATGATTTACCAGCTAGCCTAACAGGAAGTTCGTTCTTTCAAGTGTCGAGTTTGACTATGCAGATAAAACGCGTGGCGCGATATTTCTGGGGTCCTGAACAAGTGCAATTACTGAAGTAAGTTTTGAGATAGAGTTGGTTTAGGTGAGACACGATGTGAGCATAACATCGCCTTAAACAAAAAATGGCGGCGCAACAAAAGACACACACAGTGGAAGGAAAGACGAAGACAAGAGCTACTTACAATTCTGTTTAATAGTAGGAAGGGTTTTACATATATATCCCATCTTGTCACGCGTGCGCACAAAAAAGATATCACCTACGATTACGATACTCCCTAATGCGAAATTTTAGCGCAGCTCTACACGCGTTTTCATTTCGCGATATGTTGGCTGGCGCGGAAATGTCTCGTGCGGCGAAGTGTGGCGCGACTGCTTCGCTAATCTTGGAGATCGCGAGAGCCAGCACGTGGGTGACGCGTGGACGCGATTTACAGTAGCCGCCGCCGACAGACCTCTCAGACGACGCGCGCTACTCTGGCGCCATCACGTAGTCATCGTCGCCGCTGGCGCTTTTCTTCTCAGGCTTTCGCCATACCCGCCTCCGCTCTCCGCCTCGTGGTTGCGCTGCCCCCTCCTCCTCTGCTTTCCTCCTCGCGTCTTTTATCCCTCACTGCGCTCCTCGTTCGCTCTTTCATCCTTCGCTGTGAACGTTCGCTCGGTTACGCCGACGCCGACGCTCGCCGTAGGAACGGGTGCCTAAGAGCTGCGCTCTGAAATGTACAGCCCTATTTCAGTATGACGCATGCACATCAAAGACGAGTGCTCAAGAATTCGTATTCTGGGATGTTCAGTGGGACTTACGGGGCTCACTTGGGCAACGGTCACTGTTTCTTTTTCTTGATTAAATAGGCTTCCAGTGCAAGTCTTGAAGAGGTGTGACTGCTGCTGCCCGGAATGCTTGTCCCCGAAAACATAGCTCATAGTTGAAAAGGGCTACTAGCTACACCACTAGCTTGCACTAGTGGTGCAAGGCTGGAGTAAACAGCGGAGCTGGTGATCGACCCAGCTTCTTCCAGGTTTTATTAGGCTTGGCTCAGGTTTGCTAGGAAATGCTAAGTGCTGCTAGGCACAGTATTCCGAATCGGCTCGCCGCCGAAGCGCAGATTCACGCTTGGTCGCGCGACGCGCTTCAAGATGAGCGGCTTCTTCTTCGGGTGTCCGGATCTGCTTTGACCCGCCGGGGTTTCTCAGTGGTTATGGTGTTGGGCTGCTGAGCACGAGGTCGCGGGATCGAATCCCGGCCACGGCGGCCGCATTTCGATGGCGGCGAAATGCAGAAAACACCCGTGTGCTTAGATTTAGGTGCAGGTTAAAGAAACCCAGGTGGTCAAAATTAATACGGCGTGCCTCATAATCAGATGGTAGTTTTGGCACGTAAAACCCCAGCATTTAATCTTTTTGGTCGTTCCATCTCAAGGCTATATGTACTCGCCACAGAGTCAACGAGAGTTGTGCCGCCGTCGAGGCGACTCCGAGCTTTATCTCACCGGTGACGTCATAGCCAAGCTGCGCCTCCACACTTGCCGGGGCGTGGCTGGTCGAAATCTGCCGAGCCGCCGCCATGGACACCGCGCGCGTTCGGCGCGAACGCGGGGGAAACGGGGAAACGCGGATGGCGTCGGCAGCAGCTCTGCGTGTTGCCTCGTTGGTGCTGCTACAATTTCTTTCTCTCTCTCTTGCTCTCATTTTTAGGGGCGAAGCTCCTTAGGGTGTGGGTCTGTCCCTCCTCTGTAGTAGTAGTAGTCGTCGTAGTAGGTAGCCACGTCTACTTTTATGAGAAAAAAAAATTCCGAGAGTTGTGGCCGTAGCGGAATCGAACCAGGGACCCCTCGCTTCTGAACGCGTGGCGCTAACCACTACGCCACGAAGCGCACATGGACAGACGCACCACGATGACAATAAATACCCCACATTAACGAAAGACTGCGCGTTTCTAACGCGTTTGTGCTAGCGCGTTACGGCCCGTGCAAGAAGCTGGTGTAAGACGCTGTGGCCTCTCCGCCTTACCCCCGTATTCATAAACGCTGATGGCGTCGGCAAACGCGGTGCACGTTCCGGCATGTGTAAACGGCTGCGTAAGACGCTGTGGCCTCTTCCCCTTAGAGTACTGCACGTTTCTAACGCGTTTGTGCTAGCGTCCCCTTAAGCGGGAGATGGTGCAATTATAATGAAGGGCGCTGTTATAAAATAGGAATGACGTCACATATGGCGCGTGTCATTGGTGGAAGTCAATCTTTCGATTTAGTGCGGCGAGAGTGGGCGAATTACACGGAAGATTCACGGTTTACCGATGATTCCCTCCGGAGCTTCGCCCACTCATCATCATTCACCCCGTGGATATGCGGTGTTTTTCTTTCTCTCTCCCGAGCATAGCACGCGCCGCGCGATTGCTCTCCTTCCCTCTCCTTAACGTCCTATGTCAAGGCAACATGTGCTCGGCACGGAGAGGAGGCAAAGCACGCACCGCTCCGCGAGGTGGTTGCTAGGCAACGCAGGTGACGTGATCGCTCAGCGAGGTTTTGTTCGCGACACACGGCCTGACAGTCGGCTTAAATGGCGTTTACTTACTACTACTTTCTTGCGACATGGGCGCGCTTTTGCGCGCGGGTAAAATGCCAAATCGAACAACAAAGAAATAGCCCACATCGCAGCCTATGTCAGTGCGTTGCAGACGATACATTCTGTGCAGACAATTCCAACTGTATCGCTGAACATCCTGAAAGAATGGATGAGTCACAATAAAACACTTTTGAGTGAGGTAGGGAAACAAAACACGCGGAAAACAAAACACTTGTCAACAATAATTGTTTCGCTGCGCCTAGGTTTTTATCTGCGGTAACAGTGCAAGCATGTTTGTTCACTGCTATATATAGTTTTATGCGTCTTTTCAAAGTATTATTGCTTGTTTATGAAGTGGCGCGCTTGCAAATTCATCAAAGAGCCTTTTTTTTCTTTTTTTTGTTCCGTGTAGCTATCATACGGCAAACCGAGTATCATTGCGTCCAATGCATGCCTTCAGATGGTAGAATTAGGTGACACGGACTCCCAGATAAGGATTCGCAGAGTTACTGACACTGCGTGTTCATTCCTCTGTCTACGGGTTTTCTAAGTTTTCTGATGATTAAGCGTGGAGTGTATAAGCAGTTTACAATATTAGGTTGTTTAGTAGGCTCTATAAATTGTGAAATGAGCGCAGCGGCAAATAAGGAAGACTCTCAGGCATTCATGCTGCGCCTCAGAGACATTACCGCGCGAACGATATGGCGTCATATCGCTCATCGATTATCCATCGACAAACACGACTTCCTCACTCTCGCAGGGTCATCCGTAAACCTATACCGGTGTCACACGGTTATGTTGATTGCGATCAGGTTCGATCCAAATTGAGCTCGATCCGGGTCGAGTGCTGCTGAACGGGCACTTTCGATCGCAATTTTGCTCGATCCGGTTACCTACAATCGCGATCCGTGCATTGCGATTGAGCTTCTTGATCGCGATCGTAGGCTGACAACCATCTAGTTCTGAGAGTTGCAGACGATCAGCAGACGATGATAGCCAATAAAATAATATTTTCTTGAAAAGAGTTTTATATTACAATTTTTAAAGCGTATTAGACAAATCTGAAAAGTGATTTGTACTCACGCTGGTGCCCTAGAGCTCATCCAAATTACCGATGCCCAAGCTTGATCCGGATCGATCGTTGTTGGACCATGTAGCAGCGATCATAGTCAATCACGATAAAGAAATTCGATCCGGACCGGGCCCGATCGCAATCAGAAATGATCGTGTGACACCGGTGTTAGTTATTTAAGGGACACCAAAGACAAGCAATAAGTCATTTTTTTCTGATAAAGCATCCCATCATAACTGTATTTTTATGAATTTCGCTGTAATTAGTTTATTAATAAAAAGGAAATGAAGGTGCAAGTTCCGTTTCTGTTTAAATTTTGCGCCGGAAACCTAGTGCGGGTATATGTCAGTGTGACGTCACGTAGTTCAATATATTTTTTTTCAGACTTAGGCCGTTGTGGCTAAGTAAAAGTTATCGACGCTCACTAAATTCAGTCTTCGGCTCATTTAGAATACAGTGTAGTCCACCCTTAGAAAATTAAGCTCGAGCAGCCACGGTCAATCCGAGACGTCATGACGCACCGGGGTGGAAACTTCAAGGTGGCATCGTCATCCGCCTTTCCTTTCTTGTGTCTCTTCTGGCTCGTGGTAAAAGTGACATTTTTGCTATAGTAGAAGGGTAATTTATTATACAGCTTCTAATCAGCTTGATTTATTGAGTCAACTTACACCACACAAGGTTAGGAAATACTGATAATGTCGACTTTTGGTGCATCAACTATACAGGGTGTTTTCATTTTCAGACCATATGCATTTTTTTATTTAAAAAAAAAACGACAAGCTCAGCGAACGTGGCGTTTTTGCAGAGGAGTTCCTAGGTGACGCAGACATACTTATAACAGACTTAACAAATCAGTCTTTATGTTAATCTCGAATAAAATTAGCCCTTTTTCATCTAGGTACACCTTAAATAATAATCCCCTGATCGAAGTCAGCAATTTTAAATACCTGAGGGTCAAGATTACGAATCGACCATCATGGGGTAGCCATATTGACGACGTTTGTTCCTCAGCTTCAAGAAAACTAGGATTTTTTAGACACAAACTGAAAAACGCGCCATCTCAGATCAAACTTCTTGCATATAATACTTTCATTCGACCCCGTCTAGAGTACGCATGCGTGACCTGGGACCCATATTTTAAAAATGATGTTAATAAACCAGAAATGGTACAAAGGAGAGCAGTAAAATTCACCTATAATGCCTATCACAATCTTGATTCACCTTCATCACTGATAGATACTAACAACATTCCACTCTTGAAACAGCGCAGAGCTATCGCCAGGCTCAAGTTTCTTTTCCTGCTCCGAAATCGGCAGTTTAATATCAATCCCGGTCAGTTCATTTCCCCCTCTTCTTCCCGGCAGACCAGACATTGTCACAATCATTATCTGACACCATACTTTGCACATACTAACCTTTTCTAACGCTCGTTTTTTCCGCGAACCATGAGCGAATGGAATGCGCTGCCTTCAAATATTTTTTCAGAACGTGGCTTTCCTGACTTCGAAAAACACATGCATCTTTTCGTGTAAACTACATTGTTGTTATTGCCATACTACATTATGACAACGCATTATCTAAGTTGTGTTTGTTTTATTCCTGTGTGCATAAAACTGTGTTTAAACTGTTGTTTTTAAACTGATTGTGTTTAAATTGTTGACGTGTTTGCTTTATCCTTGTGTACATAAAACTGCTGATACATACTTGTGCAATTTTTTTCTACACAAGTATATTTAATAATCTTTGTTAGCGTATGCTTGTCTTTCGGTAGCAATGTTTTTTATAACCTGTTGTATAACTTGTACATTTCTTTCCATATGTTCCTTTTTTTTTTGCCCCTCCTGCTTGGTCTTCGGACTGCAGTATGTAATAAATAAAAAAATACTTTGCAGCTAGTAACGTGAGCTTCACAATACAAATTAACAAAAGTTCATCACAACTTTTTAATGTTGTCTAACGTGAATCCTACCAGGACACGGAACGTCCATACCACTCTCTCCGTTAACCACTTGAGCGCCGATAAATTTCGTGAATTTCGTTTTCAAGCTAGGGCGAATGTATTATTTGTCTTATTGCAGTTTTAAAATCTTGAGTGAATGAATTTAAGGAAAACAAGGTAGCACTAACTTGTTTAGCACATTAAAGTTGCAAAATATATTTGTGGCCAGTATACACGATTTATTATAGAATATATGATCAATCTGCATTGCGTATTTCACCATCCCCGTGATAATGGTCTTCATCATCAGCCTATATTTATGTCCATTGCAGGACAAAGGCCTGTCCCAGCGATCTCCAATAAGCCCTGTCTTACGCTCGCTGATTCCAAGTCGTGCCTGCAAATTTCCTAACCTGATTACACAACCTAATTCTCTGTAGCCCTCGACCGCGCTTCCCTTCCCTTGGCACCGATTCTGTAACTCTAATGGTCCGCCGGTTATCCACCCTATGCGTTACATGGCCTGCCCAGCTCCATTTTTCTCTCTTAATGCTAAACTAGAATATGTCAACTACAGCTAGAATTCTAATACACGCCGCTGCCTTCCCGTCTCTGAACATTACAACTAACATTTTTGGTTCCATTAATCTTTACACGGAACTACCCAAGCTTTTCAGTTAACCTCCAAGTTTCTACTCAATATGTTATGACCGGTAGGATGCAATGATTGTACAATTTTCTTTTCAAGCATAGCGGTCAGCTCCCGGTCAGGATTTGGCAATGCCTGCCACGTCGCCCTCGCTCTTGGAAGCCTGTGTTATCCACGCGTTCCTTGTCCGCGCAAGCTCTCGCCTGCGTTCCAACTTCGCCTCGGTAATCGCTATAAAGAAATCATGTGTATAAGACAGCAGAATAAAATCGAAAGAAGAAAACGTTGGTGATAGTGAGTTTCGAATCTACGATCGTACGCTCAGAATCTGAGTCTTACCCTCGGGGCTAAGCTGGCCAAGCGTCTCAACGTGCTCGCTTGCGCGCGAGGAGCTCATAACTCGAAGGCGTTCAATTGGACATTACTGCTTTCGCATTCACAACTCACAATAAGTGCTTAGGTGTCCTCGGATTTTTTACTGGTAGTAGTTGAAATCTCGACGCTAAATCTGGTATGTTTGCCTCTAGATACAGAACAGAATTCGCAACGTACGTAAAGACACCAAGACACTGACGTACGGCCCTGTCTCTATCATAAAGGTTGAAACTTATTATTTGGAGAGCCAGATATCAACACACAACCGAATTCAAGAACGGGTCTTACATAAGCGCGATAAATTTAATGTAGAGTATCCATACGCATACCAAACTTCCTGATACATTTTCTCGTCAACCGTCCTAGAGTGATTTCACCTTTTCTCACAATGCTTTTTTTTTAACACGAAAGTGTTTTATGCCGGGGTCCACCAAGACTTCACTGACGTATTTCCGTCACGGAAATACGTCAGCTTACAATGTACACGAACATAATACAAAGAAAGAAACCAGAAGAAAAAGTTCCACAAACATGCAAAATTTGGAAATCGAACCCACGACCTCTCGGTCCGCGACGATAGATCGCCGAGCGTTTAACCCATTGCGCCACAAACGCATTTGCAGAGAGCTACACAGACGCGCTTTATATATCTAACACTCCTCCGTGTACCCGCGCTCTTGCTCGGGGCGGTGCCGCCGCCTACGAGCAGAAAAGAGAAGTACTGCATTATGACACTAACGCGCACCGACAGTGAACGCTTCGGTGGTCTCAGCACTACGACGCCTCGATGCCAGCATTCGAAGGGACGCTGGCATCAAGAAGCACTACCAACGCCACCTAGGTGGCGTTCACCGTACTCAGCACAGCGGAGCGTGGCCTCCGCAATTAGCTCTGAAAATGTTTCTGAAGTTGATCGCGGAGGCTGCAATTACGACGCGCTGTACGCGCTGATTTGACTCGGTGACGATTCAGTTACGTGCTTTGTCTTGCGCGTTGTATTAGTGTGTCAGTTACGTGCTTCGTCTTTCGCGTTGTGCTAGCGTGTGCAGCGTAGTGCAGCTTCCATATGCACGACGGTTGCTCATGGTCATCGACGTTGGTAGTCGTGATGGAGGAGACGTGCCACCAGGCGTCAGCGTGGGTGCATCAACGCCTAAGGGCGCTTTAGCCACAAGACACCAATAGACATTATATATCAATGTGCAATAAACATTACACTACTTCTGTGAAGACACGTTTCACTTTCGTGTTCTATACCGATTCCTATATAAGAGGGATCAACCCATTTTTTAATTATACGCGGACGCTAATCTAGGCCAGGGTCGTAAATGACTCCGAGGTACATTGCAGTTTCTACTTGAGGAATCAGTTGATTCTGATACACAAGGGATAAGGAAACCTATTGATGTGAAGGGAATATAAGACCACTTTTGTTAATGATAAGGACCACGCTCAAATTATCCAGCCAGGCCACAAGAAGATTTAAATACGCTTGCAACTTTTGGTAAAGCACGTGGATATCTTTAGTGGAAGCAATGAATTCAATGCCATCTGCATACACAAACAGCGTGACATCCTGCAAAATTATAATATCATGTAGTAGTATATTAAACAATAGTGGGAGAAATACTGAACCCTTAGGTACGCCTCTGGTCTGGGTGAACCACTGAGATTGATGCAGAAAAATGTTCTTCCGTTCAAGAAACCCCTAATCCAAGCAATGATATACGATGGGGGGTTTAAGGCAGCAAGTGTATCCAGTAGAACGCGATGCTCTACACATTTCATAAGCTTTTGCACCCTCTAGAATAACGAGAGTCGAAATCTTGTTTCTCTTAGGTAACCGTACTTTGTTTTCTAAATCGAGATGCGCGCACCTAATAGACCAACCACTGCGAAATCCAATCTGAGCAGTGCTTAATGTCCTAATTTTAGAAATGTACTCTGATAAACGAGTATAAATGACCTTTTTAATTAATTTTACCTTGTTAGAAGTTACAGCAATTGGCGGAATGCTGTCCAAATCAAGCCGTTTTTCGGCGTTGTTTAGTAGCAAGGCAATTTTAGATATCTTCCACTCGTTGGTAAGCCATGTTTTTTCTCAAGGGAAACATTCACGATATTTAGCTCCTCTAACGTTATGAGCCAAAAATTTTAGCATACTATCAGATACCCCATCAAAGCCCGGAGCTACCGATATCCTACAAGCTACGACAATACAGATGTTGCGGTGAGTTGACCTCTTCAAAGTCATTGCAATGAAACGACATTCTGAACATAACTGAGCACTGTGCCTGAAATCGCAACGCAAGGCCGCGTGCCATGCAATCAAGAATCGTCTTAGTTTCCGCTGGGGTCAGTACAACGGAGTTCAAAATGGGGCTGACCGAAAATCTTTTGTTGGGCTCCATGAATATGTGTAGGGCTTCCCTATTTTTGGGCCATATAAGTAAGTGTTTGCATTAGCGCTATAATCATCCTCATATTTCGCAGTTGTTCACCTAAATGATGCAGCATAAGATTTAGGGGACTGATTATGCAGAAGGCGCTTCCACGCAGTTTTCCTAAGGCGATAGGACCTTTCACAATCTTTTGTCCACCACGGGGAAGCTTCTCTGTTTATAGCAGAAAATCCTGTAGTAGATGTGGACTGCTTTGTTGCGTTAGTCAGACATATACATCATATACCATCATATACTGCATTATTGTGACCACGACAGTAGCCTTCGTAACGGTCGACGTGATGGTAAGCCTGAATTCCATCTCCAAACAGAAACTGCATGGTTTTTTTTTTCAAGCTGGCCCCGGGTATTGTTCGAGAGGTTCGAGTGAACCCAAGGAAACATATTGTCGTGGACACAACAGATGAGAAGACGGTGCAAACTCTACTTGGTCTGTCTCAACTCTGTGGTGTCAACACGCGGGCTTACATACCACAGGGCGCGGATGTACCAGCTGGCGTCATATCTGATGTTGATCTAGAACTTCAAGACGACGTCTTGAAAAGTATGATCGTTTGCACGCCACCATGCAAAATCATCAGCGCTCGACGGCTCAGCTCATCAAAGTGTGTGAAAATTATTTTCGACTGTGCAAACCTGCCGAGTCATATAAAGGCTGGCCTAGTGCAATACCCAGTTCGGCCTTTCACACCAACACCCTTACAGTGCCGCAAATGTTTAAAGCTTGGTCATGTGTAGGCTTTCTGCACAAGTGCTGTGGTCTGTACCAGATGTGGTCAAAATCACGACGTAAATTCTTGAGACAATGCGACATCTTGGTACTGGAACAGTAACGGTGAGCACTTGGCTACAGACAAAGAACGTCCCACACTGAAAAAAAACAAACAAAAAAAACTAAAGGTTCTGAAAGAGAAAGCTAAGAAGAAGGCATCAGGAGAGAAGCTGAGTAGCCGCAGTGCCCGTCCAATGGCAAAACAAATAGCAAAACTAAAGACGTACCCGCACGTTCGAAGAATAGCAAAGACACCGCGCATCGGCAGGAAGGAGGGAGGCGGACTTTCTGTATCTCTACGATATCGTGGCCGGCGCTTGCATCAAAGCGTCCGAACCAGTATTTGCCAAGATCACGCCTCCGAAAGCGTCGGAACTAACCTACATGCAACGCCGTTTTCGAGTGGTGACAGTACCAACAACACCACTATTTACCGCCAAATTTGGTGGGTAGCCATTTTGGTCCCCAGTCTTTCTACCTTTTTTTTTTGTCGCGCTCTGATGTACTCATGTTGGCGCGCGATCTATTAAATTTCTTTAATTAAGTTTTGCGCCAATGCGCACAATAAACCTGCATACATCTTTAATATAGTACTAGTTGCATTTTCCTTTTATTTTAACACATCAAACTTACTTTTCTATTGCATGTCTTGCGACACATGTAAAGCAACAAGTTATAAGGCACGATGGCGTGCTCGTGGTAGCATTATCTCACGCCAAGAATGTGAACTGTATTAAGCATTGTCGTTGCCTTCCAGTTGTACATAATATATAAAGGGTGCTTTTCGAAGTGTGTTGTAATAAAGACCGTCCTTACTAGTCTGTTTAACTAAAACGTAAACGTGCCGTGTACAGCGCTCAGACGCGCCATTTGTCTCTGGCTGCTGAGGCCAAAGTTTATTAAAAGAAGTTAATGAATTTCACGTCACCAAGGGTTGCGGGAAATGTGGTCGGTCGGCTGGTCTTTCGCCATTTTGTGCCCTAGAGTTAACCCGCCAATTTAGCTGGCCGCGGCAAGTACCCTTACAAAGGCTGTCACCACCCTAAAACGGCGTTGCATATAGGCTCCCTAGTCGGAACCAGCTCCATCCAAGGCGTCGTCTACAGTAGAAAACTGTAAATAGGGTACCTACAGCGGTCTCGGTCAACTTTGACGAACAACTTATCAGCCTGCTTAAGATGCTTGTCAACGTCGTTTGATGTCTGATTGCCGGTCGTCAGACACCAGCAGCATTAGCCGCAGAACAACTTCGGGAAGCTCTTGTTCCAGTTCTCTACGGCCTTCACTAGACACAACATGAACGCTCGTGGAAAGCCTCGTCCCTCTGTGCTGCAATGGAATGTCAGGTCCTTACGACCGCGGCATGCCGATCTAGTCCTTCGGCTCCTCGCAATGCACAACCCCCGCCAGATGTTATAACGCTTCAAGAAACCAATGTAAGAAAAGAAGAATTCAGACTTCCATGTTTCGTAAGCATCCACAGTAACGCTCGATGCACAGCGCCGGCATGCGGGTCCTCCCTGCGAACGGACGCCATGCATCCGCGAAATACTTCAAAAGCATCGCTATATGTCCGAGCTGACCTACATTTCACAGTTATTGATACAAGAGATATTGCGATGCCGATTTTGAATGTACAGCGGTTACTGTGAGTCTCAGAGATACGACGACGACTGTGGCAAGTAGACATCACCTTATTGGAGTGCTTAGTCTCTCGATGTCACCCATCATTTGTGCTGTGCGGAGACTTAAATGCTCACCATCCTCGCTGGTGTTCTAGTCCACGAGACCAGCGTGGGGCGGAGATCAACGAGCTTATTGTTAGACATGATCTACAAACACTCAATGACGGCTCACTTACATTTGTCGGCAGGGAGAAGGAACAATCCACCATCGACCTTGTGATATCAACAAGAGATGCGTGTCTGGCCTGGTCATGTGAATCTGACCCATGGGGCTCAGATCACCTACCAATTTGGCTGATTCCGGAACATACTCCTAGCCGCCAGACTGCCGCCTACACAGTGACAAACTGGAACAAGTTCCGTCAGCTGATTTCAGAGGCTGCATCACATGAGAAGTTGTTGAAACAGGTGAGCGAGTGTCTTCAAGAAGCTACCGTAAGACGACGGCGGGTCATAGATAAACCGAACCCTGACCTTAAGCTCTTGAGGTTACCGCGCCTATCGACGCCACGCTTACAGTAGAGCGCAGCGCTCTAAAAGAAGCTCCGATTGGACGATGTATAACCGCCTAGACGCAGCCATACGGCGGCACACAAAACAACTACGTCGAAAGATCTTGGCAGCACTGTGTAGCTCGCTGCATACGGCAAATGGTTTTGGAAGTGTTTGGCGCATACTGAAGGCTCTCCGAACTCCTGAGATCTGCAAGAATCCAACTGCTGCTTTGTGCATAACGACTGGCCGGACTCCGAAAATTCGTGCGGAAGCATTTGCCGACCTTTTCGTACCTTTTATGTGAAGTGACAACGCAAACAATGACCTTAATTATCTCACAAATCAGAACACCATAACTCTCTGCTGTGGTCCAGCCTGCCAGATGGATGAAGCAGACTTTGCTCTCGAGGAACTGCGCCACGCACTCAGCCTCTCTAAACATCGCACACTCCCTAGTGAAGACGGTGTTACGTACCAGGTGGTACGAAACGTCGATGAGACTTTTCATCAAAATGTCTTGGATGCATATAACGAAGTGTGGCGAACGTCGCTGATCCCCAGTGATTGGAAATCATCTGTGGCGATACCAGTCTTAAATCCCGGCCGCCCTGCAAAACACCTAAATTCTTATCGGCCAATATCGCAAATTTCTAATGTTATGAAGCTGATGGAACGAATGATACTGTTTCGTCTATATGGCATGCTACAAGAGCTGAATTTCTTTCCTGATGTCATGAGCGGCTTTCGTCTTCACCGTTCAGCCCTCGATAGCATAGCAGACCTCGTATCAGAGTGGGCTCGAGAAACCAAGCACTCTGCATATATGCTCTTTCTTGACATATAACAAGCTTTTGATTCCGTTCCCCATAAAGCGATTATTATCACCCTTGTGAATGTGGCAATTTCGGGTCGGCTGATTCATTTCGTGCATAACTTTCTATCTGAGCGCAACCAGAAAGTGCGTGTTGGAGGAGCAATAAGTGAATCTCGCCCTCTTACGTGCTGTGTACCGCAACGCAGCGTCTTGTGGCTGCTTTTCTTCAACAGCGTACTTCCTGGACTTCCAAGACGATTGCCTCAGGCACGTGACTTTCCAATATGCATAGCAATCTATGCTGATGAAATTGCACTGTGGATCAGCGGTCCTTCGCACCGCGGTCCACGTCTTCGTGGAATCTTGCAGAGAGCTCTGAATGCCACTTCAGAGTACTTGGAGAAAGTTGGTCTGCAGATTTCACCAGCTAAGTCAGTCGTAATCGCGTATCATCCAAGGCAACGTGCCCGTCGAAGCATAAGCCGCCTGTACCTCGGAGAGACACCAGTGCAATGGATACAACACCACCGCTACCTGGACGTAATTATCGATTCTCGCCTCTCTTGGCGCCCGGCCATTACCTCTGTGCGGTGCAAATCCCGGTCGCTGCTCGAGTATGTGGCCGCCTTGACTGCTAGGGGCGCTGGCTGCGACCAGACGACGGCACTTCAGGTATATCAATCATCTGTCCTCTCTGGCGTTATGTATGCCTTGTCAGTCTTGAACGTGCCGCCAAATGTGATGTATCAATTGGAACGAGACCATCGTGTTGCCCTCCGAGTCATGCTTGGCTTACCTCGTGAGGCGCAATCTGTTCCACTACTCACAGAAGCGCACTAGTTGCCCCTGAGCTTGCAGGCAGACCAGAGAGCGCTACACCATATCGAGCGTTTGCACCGGGCATTAGACGGCCAAGCACTGATTAATCGGCTGATTCAGCGCCCGTTCTCTCACATGAGGAAAATGGCGACATTGTTTCTGGACATTACTCGCAGTTCAGAAGACACTACTTCATTCACAATTCTGAAAAAGCACAACAAATGTTCCTTCCCCATTTATCTGTCTCTTCCCGAAATACCCGAAAACTCTAGCCAGCCTGTTTCGGCACTATTCCAATCGGCCCAGTCCCACCCATTTGAAAAATTTTGAGATTATATTAAAGTATTCACGGACACATCGGTACGCCGCGACGCCCAATGCGCTTCTGCAGCTTTCTTCTGCCCTTCAACTGACATGAGACGGGTGTTTAAAATACTTCATCCAACATCATCAACAACTGCAGAACTGGCAGCCATTGATGTTGCTCTGAAGTACGTGCACGAAGAATTAAACGCATTGAAGGTCGTCATTCGTACAGACTCCCGTGCTGCCCTCAGCAGACTGGGACAAGATGCCGATAGCCCAATTTTATGCAGTATCCAAGAATCTGCCGGCAAAATTACTTCCTGTGGAGTGTCCCTAATTGCCCAGTGGGGATCGCACGTGGGCATCGCTGAAAATGAAGAGGCTGACCGTCTCGCTTCAAGTTGTGGCCACCACGAATGTGACTGCCCTGACATTTCGTGCATGTTTGAAAACGCTCGTCTCCTGATACGCCGACACCTCCTAAAGCACCACCCAGGCCGTCATGTTGCAGACGGATCGTTCCCTCCCCGTGTTCGTGGTCGAGGCTTGCCCCGTCGTGCTAGAGCACTGTTATATAAGTTAAGGGTTGGATCTGTGTTGGTGCGCGAACGCCTATACCGACAAGGAGGTGTGGACAGCCCGTCGTGTACGTCTTGTGGCTCCTGTGATACACTTGAACATCTCGTTTTAGAGTGCAGCGCATTTGTTGCGCAGCGCGCATTGCTTATTAAGGAATATAGACTTATTGGACTGCAATGTACAACCCTTGAAGATTGCCCCTTTCCAAGGGGGTGCGCTGCTCGACGTGACCAGGCCCATCGAGCCTTGCTAACATTTCTGAAGGATATTGTCTTGGCCTCCCGTTTATAGACATTATTTGTGTTTTTGTTTTGTTCTGTCTGTGTCTCCGTCATTTATTTATTTCCTCTTTTCTTTCCTACTATTTTCATTTCCTCTATTCCCTCCTCATGAAAGAGTTGGCAGGCGTTGTGCCCCTCTCGGTGGCAGTTGTCAGCTTGCTCCCTCCCTATTTCCTTGTGTCCATTTGTGTGTACGTGTACAAACCGAATAATAATAATAATAATAATTTTAGAACCTGCTCCGCACGCTCAGCGTTAATGAGTTAATAGCAATGTACACAATCTGCTTATATGTACCGCTGTTCACAAAGGCTCATCGTTTTGTCACTGATGCTTTGAGGGAACCACATAATTGAAAGAAGTATAGGGAAATAATCACTGGAAGTCTCACTATCAAGAGATGTCCATGATGACACACTAACTCCAGCACCTGCCAGAGTTAGGTCAATCACAGACCTTGAACCTCGGCGCATAAATGTCTACTGAGGTAGCGAAAATTTTTGATGATAGCCATGACCACAGGAGTTGACCACTCGCATCTGAGCGATATTGTAGCATATTTAAGGTATAGTATACCACGAAAGCGCTGCCATTCTTATGATTTCGGCTAAATAAACGTGGCTTCACTAATACTCGGCCTCAATTTCGTAATTACAGCATGTGCCTTAATTGGAGTAATTAATTGTTAGCACATTTTTAGCAATTAGCGAAATTATCCTCAAACATTTTTTTCATGCTAATGTCCGCCTAGCTATGTAGCCGCTATCTGCAAAAACGGGAGGGGCCTAGATATGACCATTTCTTTTGAAGGAAATGTTCCAAATAATGTGAAACACCTGGTATACTTGGAGTTGGAAGATGCGGCGCACTTTAAGCCATGAACATCACAGCACGCCCGAATAAGCCCTTGATAAAGATTAAGCTACGATATCAGCTTGAGAGAGAGATAAAACGGGAAACGTCGCCATCATAGGAGATGTACCGACAGGAGAGGCGTTATGTAATTTTAGGTGACTCCAAGCGCAATCAGCCTCGTCGCTCGGCCACGGTCCAAATTCCGGCTCCGTGTAGCGGGGGCACGCCGACTCACGTGGGCGCAGGGCGACCGGTCAGTGGCGCCGATAGCGCGTTGCGAAACCATGTCACGGGCCCCCGAGTCAGAGGGCGAAGTTCGAGCCAACAGCGAGGCGTGCGCGAGCGCCGCGTGAGAGACAACAAAACAAGGTTCACGCGCCCGAGAGCGCGCGCGAGCTCGGTGTTTTGGACACTCCCATCGAAAGCGCGAGCGAGATTGCGAGCGTCAGCCATCGGGGACCCTCTGAGATAGCGAGGCCGGCCGGCTGTCGCCTGAAACCAGTTTGAGATGCACAGCAGATAAGTGACAGCTCTGCTATACAGCGCAACGCGACACAAGCTGCACTTGGCATCTATGGAGACGCGTCGACGCCTGGCACGCCTCTTTGAGAGGGCGCAGCACCACGCGCTGATTCCGAAGAGCAAGAGGACAACAAAGCCTCGACGGGGGTCTCTCCGTTTTCCCACAGAACAACGAAGCGTGCGAACGAAAGTGCCGCTGTTTGTTAGTTCGGCAACACTATATAGAAGGGACGGCGGAATCAGATGTTCGTGCCGTCGCTGGCGCCAACGATATGAGCACCACTCGTGACTGTCCTGCCCACAGGCATCTGTCCTGTGGAAACACACTGCCCGCCCATCTTGGTGATTGTGTGGACCATGGCGCTAAGATGCCGAGTCCGATGTCGCGAGTTCAATCTACTGTCGCGAGCGGCGCGTCCCGACGGTTGTAGATTTAGACGCAACTGAAAAAAAAGGGAGCGATAAAAAAAATTAAGAATAAAACATTCATGCAGCCCCTTGCGATCGCAGAGCCAATTGACTTGACAGGATTAAAAATACTCGCTGCTCTGCATTCTACCACATGCTCTGCTAATAATAACCTGGTAAACACGTCTACAATGAGGGCGTTAATGAAAACATGAACTGCTCGAATGAATAGAGGACGCGGTGTGACACTTGAATGCGTCCAGAATATCGCACAGGGTGATATGTCGTTGAGTTAGCGTCATTTTACCGCGAAGGTGCTTATGCGACTAGAAGCCCTGAAAAAAAAGGCATATGCCTGTTTTCACGGTATTCAGAAAAAAATATAAAAGACGAAAACAGTTAAAACGTTTATATTTCTAGGCAACCTGAGAAATGTTAGCGGTCATATATGGAGGTAAATTTTGAAGTGTGTCTATTAATTAGGGGCTAAATGAAAATAGCTATACCCTCGTTTTCGGACTCTATAAAACAGTTTTATGAAATTCTTATGAAGTTTCCCCACTGCTCTAGGAGGATCTAACACGGCAGCAATTTTATATTGAGAGAACGTAGGTGTCGTGCTATAGCAGACATGTGTCGGATGTTCTAAGTTAACTAACTAACTAACTAACTAACTAGTTAACTAACTAACTAACTAACAGTAACTGTTTTGGCAGAATTACTAATAAGACAGCAGACTTGTGCGTCCTTGCAGCATCACAACCGAGTTTCCAGCGAAACTGTTTCTTTTGGAACAATTCAATACAAAATTAGGTTGCCTGTAATTAAACCGCATCCCTTAAAGCGTTGCCCACATATGACTATACGCCGTTTGAAACCTTGCCCTCATATAACGCTCTTGAGGGCTTCTCAAGGGATCTTATATATTAAAGATTTTTTTACAAAATCAGTAATTCATCTGCACATCTTTTACTTCACAAGAATGTTGACCATTATGTACTTCCCCTTTTCGCTAAAGTTGATCTCGGTGGCGTTCATATATCTCATACAGCGGGATAAATTCTCTGTTGTCCGTAAAACCCACTTAGAACACTGCAGATTGCATGCGTAGGTAATCCACTGCTAATGCCGCAATCAGTCGACACGCTTTGAACTTCGCCTGTACATTACCGATGGTTCTAACTTTAAACAAATATAAACAAGGTGCTTTGTGTAATTCATCGAAGACACCGGGAAAACGAACTAAGAAACTTGTATAGTGAATAAAAGGAGAAAAGAAGGGCAGTTCAGTAATAATTGCAGCGCTTCTAATTAGGCTAGGCGCATTAACGTGTCGCCCCACATTGCACTTACCAAGTTTCTCATTTCCACAAAATATAGACCTGGTGTACCGGACAGTTCTACCAGGACATTAAGAAACATAGCTGATAATGGCCGTATATGCCTCCTTCGAACTCGTACTTAAAAATTGTTTTTGCAACACCTCCATTTCATCCACACGCATTTAACTTCGCCCACAGATTTTCCATAGAATTCCCCCAATTTCCGGTAAATTTGATCTCGGTGGTATTTGTAGTTCTGCCAGGGCGATGGCATAAATTCTACGCCACTCGTAAAACACACTCATAACGTCCCGGAGTGACTGCACACGTAATTTGTTGCAAATGTCACAATTAAACCAATCACTTCGAACTTTGCCTTCACATCACCCACAACCTGGCCTTATTATTACCAAACATAAACAAGGTGACTCGTTTAGCACGCCGAGGACACCGGAGAAACGTACTATCAACCTTCCATAACACATGGAAACAGGAAAAGGAAAAGAAAGAAATGACGTTTAGTAATTACTGTCTATGCTTTTAATTAAGCCAGAAACGTGAAAAATTCACCAAACATTACACTTAACGCACCCCCCCCCCCCCCTCCCTACTTTAGTTAAATTGGACATTGGTGTCTTGTAAACTTGTTTATGCCTCTGGGACACATTTCATATAATGGCAGTAATGACACTATGGAACTCTAGGATCAATAATTTTCTACAAAGACTGCAATTAATCTATACAGATTAAACAATTATCGTTCGTAATTCACATCATGCTTCGTACTTCAACGAAACATGTACCTGGAATAGCTCCCCGAGGTGAACGGCAATACCAATTACACGCCTCATATAGTGTAATAAAATTCGCAGGGAACGAGTGTTCAGTAAATATTTATTAAGCACATAATCTACTCGCACACTTGAAACTTTCAGTGCACGTCACCCATGTAACGGGTTCGAAAAATATAAAATTGCCACCGTTTTTCCTCCTCTCAGACGAGCGGGGAAACTTTGCAGGTGTTCCACATAACGCCAAACAGGCCTAAAACGATTGCTCAGCAATTTCAATTTTACCCCTAATTAGCATAAACACCTCAAAATTTATATGCGTATCGCCCCTAACATTTTCGATTTTTTTTTCGAAATATGAATTTCCTGAGTGATCCAGTTTTTTTCAATGAAGGCAGGACCTCAATAAAGTTTTTCCAGTCCAGTGCAATCCAGTTTATTTTTTTCAGAAAAATGTCAGTTTCGCCCTAAGGGCGAAGCAATGAATGCGACAGCAACACAGCAATGTCATACGAAGTAAGATGAGCGGCTTTGGTAGCAATACGAATTGTAGTAATAAACATGAGCTGATTAAGTAAGCAGGTGTGCTGCGGCGTAAGTAGACCGACATGAAGAGAGACTCGATGACCACGAGAAGACGCGTGTGAAACGGTGGTGTTGATGAGAAGCGCTTCCCGTGGGCAGCGCGTGCGAAGGGACACACCTGTAGTGCTGCACTGCCGATCTGGGCCGCATTGCATGTGTAGCGTGCGTTGGAAAATGTGGCCCGACTATTACTAACTGAATGAACAAGCGTGGTGTGAGCGCACACAAACATGAATAGATCACACTGAATGACTGCAGACAACGACTGTCAAAACGCTGGCAGCAAGCGCATACGCCGCAGCGGGCGAAGGTACGTGCGGTCTATCGCTTCAACGGAAACTGAGCGGCGAATGCACGGCGCATAAAGGTCAGAGTCGTGTGGAGATAAGAGACGGTGCGGGTGAGCGACGAGCGCGGTTGACGAGCACGGTGCGGTGAGCGACGAGCACTCAATCTCCCACGCGCGACTGCGCGTGGGAGATTGAGTGCGTTCGCTCTCCGTGATAGCGCGCGTCCCCGCACCCCCCCCCGCTCCCTCCGGCGCTGGCTTCCCGCTTCCTTGCCTGCGCGTGGGAGATTGAGTGCGTTCGCTCTCCGTGATAGCGCGCGTCCCCGCACGCTTCCGCTCGGGCATACGGCGCGCGGCGCAGATTTTATCTATAGGGAACCTCACGGCGAAGATTTTATCTATAGGAAACCTCACGGCGACGGCGACGGCGACGCTGATGGCAGAAATCCGGTTGAAGTGTCCATATAATTGCTATCGCAATAAAATCGTGAAAACAGGCATGTAACGTTTTTTAAAAACTTATATAGCCACACAACAGCTTTGTTGTAATACTAGTTTTCTCCGCATTTTTTTATGCGTTACACGAGACGTGTAGTGGGTTTTCCTGGTCTCCTCGGGGAACAATGTGGGGCACGTTGTTTATATTTCTTTGAAGTAGGAAGGCTTCTAGTGGGTAAAGTCCTATAAATATTAAATTTTGTGCAGGTTAACGACAACCCTTCTAGAAAATTGCTAAAGCGATTTAGAGCCTCACACTGCCGTTATTGCCAATGTTTTCCCATAGATCTGAAAGAAGTGCACACTGAACCGAGCCCAAACTCGGTGAATATGGAAGACCTGTTAAGTGCAACTGTGCGGCGAAGCTTTAACCTTTCTTGCTCCTATAAAACTGTTCAAAATAATTACTGATTCCTGGAATTTTTTGCTATTTTCATCCGTTGTACGAAGTTCGTAGTTACTTTTCCCGGTGGTCTCGTTGACCTAAACTAGGCACGTTTTATTTATATTTGGGGAAATTAAAGGACATGCTATAGGTGATATGCTGACAAAACTGTAAGTCGGTTGAATAATTTCGGCCTTTGCTATAAATTACATATGCTAAGGCTCCGGAGCGTTATGAATGTGTTTTACGAGCGGTGCAAAATTTTGTCTGCGTCCTCGGAATAACGGCACATGCGACCAAGATGAAACGTAGTGAACATGTGGGAACTGTAATGGCAGATCAATATGCGATGTTAAACGCGTGTGGGTCAAATACAGCCTTTGTTAAAGCATTTTTAAGCAAGAGTTCGAAAGTGTCGTATGGCCGTTGCAACCTGTGTGTCACAGTTTGCCGAGAGAACTGTACATCACAACGAACGTTTATTGGCTGGAAATGAGAGGAATTTTGGGTGCAACGTGTGTTTTGCCACACATTACACCTAATTTCTATGGCATAATTATGAGCGTTGAAATTTTGGATTGAACTCCCGTTCTTTCTCTATTGGTACGCGTTACACGAGATTTGTAGTAGGTTACCCCGGCGTTCTCGGCGAACTATACAAGGCACCTTGTTTATATTTGGTTAAACTCTGGTGAAGATCCTCGGTCTTATGTTGATGAAGTTCAAAGTGTGATCACTAATTACGGTCTTTGAAATAAATTACGTATGCGAACACTCCGCAGCGTTACAGGATTGTTTTACGAACGGCACAGAATTTGATACGTTGCCCTGGGGGAACTATAAATGTCACGAAGTATAAAGTAAGAGAAAATGGGGGAAACATTCTTGCCAATGTTCTCACGAAGTAAAATGTTTATGGATAAATCCCTGTTTTTGTAATAAACACCTTAACAAATGCTTGAAAACATTATGTGCGCGCAAGGTTTCAAACGCACACCGGACCCGTTAAACACTGTTCAACACCAGTCTACTAACACAGTCTAAACCACAGTCTACTACACCATCTACTAAACCATTGTCAGTCACTAAACACATACACAGCCTACTAAACCATTGTTTTGTGAAATTCACTTCACTTTCTCGATAACACGGAATGAAGCACGTTGTGTGGGTTACGACATTTATCTGAACTTTAGTGTGACTAGACACCAGGGAAAAAGCCTGAAAGGCAGGGACAAACAAGCAACATCTCAACATTTTGGGGTCTCGTGTTGCGTCTTCTTTTTTTTCACTGAGTATTGGCTTGTATGAAGAAAGCAAACTCTCAACATCCACCGTAGTTAGGGGCACATATGGGCACTTCGGAACGTTCGGTGAACCAATACCTCCACATCGCCGACTGAAATACTTTCAGGACTGCGCGTTTAATCGATAAGTCTACCTAGCGTTTTAACCACATCCGCATGAAAGCAATGCGCTTAACCGAAGATGCGATGCACTACTCACGCATTTTCGTAAACGCGAGTACTGTAATACAAGAAAAACAACGCACAGATAGGCACAACTCGGCAGACAGCAAAAACGTCACAGGCCGACTCGACGCAGAACATATTTGTGGTGCATGCAGTACACGCTATTCTATACTGGTACCTGTAACAATACCAGGACAGAGATTATGATAGTCCGAGGCGCGAAGTAAATAATGGCGAGACTACCTAGTGTGCCCTGACACCCCTCATTAAAGCCCGTGTCGGCTTTTGAAAAATTCTTTCTCTCGAAGGGGCAGATGGTTGGCTGATTCCCTGTGCGTCGATATTGCTTATGCGACAGACTCCTAAAAATCGCTCTTTTATTCACTTCGTCGTGCCAGACTAAAATTAACGTCTGTCTAAACACGATAAGAAGGGTAAACTGTTTGGTATGAACGCAATGGCATTAACGTGCCTTGGTACAAGGAGAGCGACTCGCAGATGTTGCCTCTGGTCAACCGAAAAAAAAAAAAAAGGACGCACTGACTGCGTGCGGTTAGAGCTAAACTTGGCACGTTCAGGACCGGAAGCGAAGATGGCCTTGCGCAAGCCCTACGAGGAAAAACAAAACACAAGGGAATTTTTGCCGCATTGTGCATCTGCCACTAGTCTTGACAATGACTCACTCAGTGACAATGAATGCCGCATTGTTCCTGTCGGTATGTGTCAATGAAACCATTGCTTCCATCGCGCCCCAGAGAAGCCACTATTACAATACCTCCACGGACATGCCAAAATGCCGCACTGTGGCACCTCGAGCTGTCTGCTGTGTCCTGGAACGCGACTGGGATACTATAAAACAAACAAACAAACAAACAAACAAACAAACAAACAAACAAACAAACAAACAAACAAACAAACAAACAAACAAACAAACAAACAAACAAACAAACAAACAAACAAACAAACAAACAAACAAACAAACAAACAAACAAATAAATAAATAAAAAATAAATAAATAAATACAGCCTATATGGTTAGTTATTTGTCTAGAGCTGTTATAGATAAGCGTGAATGTGAAAAACACAAGCAAATTCAAAACAGCATTGACCAAACTGACAGAATATAGCACAAAGGATAGACGAATAAAGCCCCGCCAAAGAAAATTTGCCTCTAAAGTGAAGATATTCCAACTCTTTCAGCTACCTCGTTCTAGATTTAAACACGCTTGTTGATATTTCCATTCCAATCTTTCAGTACCCGTTGGAAGAACTGTACTTGTAGAATATTTATTACAGTGCTGTAGGACGCGAAACAAATTGAATGAAGACCAGGACCACAAAGAGCGTCACTCACAAGTCAGTCCATCATTCGCGGATTTCGGAAAGAGCAAGGACGTCTTGCCATGTGAGGTAATGGAGGCATATTACGTTAAAACGAAACACGACATTTGTATCACTGACACATTGGTGGCACTGCGCAGTACTAAACATCTGTTATTCGATTGTATGTTAGGATAGGCCTGCATTTTTGCAAGGGCGTGTCCGTGGTCTCATTGCGGTGCGCAACTGCATTTGCGCATGTTGGCAACTTCCCTATGGACCCTTATCGTGGAGCAGTTTGCTTTCGAGGAACCAGATGGCGCTTTCCACCGTGCGCCGCACATTGCCCCAGCGAAAGCACAGAAATACGAAACTATTACCGCTTCCGATGTCAGAAATGGGACAGGGTGTTCGCTAACGCACTGTGCTCTATTCATGCTGCAAAATGTGGAACGGTAGATGTAAAGCAGGTGCATTAGTTGCTTTCAAAAACAGTGCATGGCATAAGAAGGAATGGAACGAATCTGTGTGGCCAAGTGCTCGGACCGCTGCTACATAGGGACTGCCTGCGTTTCCAGCCCGTCGCGATGCACGGCTTTCGTCGAGGACAAGAAAAAATAACTCATCCGCTAGCGTTGTATCGCTAACCTCCAAGGAAACAAATTCAGCATCGTAATGTCGGCAAAAGGGAGCACCGCTCGTTAACAAAGGCAGTAGCACAGCTTCCTGGATAGTAAGTCTCTCGCTAGTTGTTTACATACATTCACCTCAACTCACACGCCCAAACTTATGCCCACTCTATCGCGAATGTATCGAGAATAAGTGAATGGGCGCACTCTTGAATGAATGCGCCGAAGCATGGGTGACGGCGACTACACCGACAGCACACGAATGTTCGAAGCTGAACGTTCCGTGACGATCCATAGAATGCGATAATACGTCTTTGATACAAGCTATTGCAAACTGCAGAACAATTAAGTTCCAAGCCTTGCGCAGCAAGAACAAATATATCGCCACTGAGCACACCCACGAGCGATTAGGCAGAAAAAAATTGGCTGAGGATTAACTCTTGTAAATGCAGTTATCACGAGCGAAAGGTCTGTTTGGCTTGGTTGCGCAAAGACTATGCACGCAGTGTATGATTAAAGTTAGGCTTTATTGCAAAACTGATGGTGTGTCTCTCTGTGTTTCTTGAATGGTGACGAAGACGCGGTCTTTGCTTGAGATTTCGCAGCCTGCCGTCTAGCTATATCTGCCGGACCCTGTCGCTTGCGCTGAAGCCCAAGCACAGACGGCCCAGCGGGAGCGCCATCTATGGCGAGACTGGGCGAATAAGAGCCGGCGAAGCAGCAGTTATACCCTCGCCTAGTCACGTGGTACCGGAGTGGCGAGGCTCCGAGCGAGCTCAGCTGCGATGCGCCTCTTCCTCTTCACAACCACAATTTCTCTCTCTCTCTCTCTCTCTCCGCAGCTAATCACGTGGCATGACGTCACACCTGCCACACTTGCGCTCCGGTGAGTGACCTTGCGAGACATGGTGTAATAGAGCTTGCGCTCTAAAAGCAATCGGACAGTGACTGCACCGATGAACTTTCCTTTGTCAGAAGCATGACAAGCCACGGCTTCGAAGTGTTTGTAAAAAAAAAAAAAAATTACCACAGAACGCATCTCACGGTGACCGTCGACGGTAATGCGAATAGCAATTGAGCATTGTAGCGACACCATATTCCTGAAGTCACGTTTATTTAACACGTGTAGTGGTAATCCTGGCACTTCCGTCGCATCGGCTATATGCTTCATACTCCGATATCGCATCACTTTGCTATGGCACTCACTTGCGAAGGTCGCTCATGAACATGAAGGAATGGCGCCGATGGTACGACGTCGATGCAGTGTCAATGGAATGAAGAAGGAATTTTATTGATTGAACGACAAAGGTGTATAACGATGACAGCATGACGACCAGAAGATGTCGATTGGTAAAATATGACGCTAGTATAACGACGACAAAGTGACGACGACGGCATGAAAACAATGAGATGGCGACGACTGTATGAGGACGATGGCGTGACGGTGACGTATGAAGAATCGGAAATGAAGAATCCGTATGAAGAATCAGGAATGACGATGAAGGCATGACCAAGACAGCATGACGTCGGCGGTATGACAGCGGATGCATGGTAGCGTCTGTGTGACGGTGACGCAACGATGACGATGGAATGCCAAAGACGGCATTATCACGATTGAATTACTATAGCGTCTGAAAGAAACCAGCGGGAAAACACGGAGACAAAGAAGAACTACACAGCCCAAGCGCTGGACTTGCAATTGAAAGTTTATATAAAATGGTAGTCCCGACCACCGTGGTCCCGACAATGAACCAGCAGCGCATGCGTCAACTTCAGCAACCTGCACACGGAACAAAGCAAACAGGCACAGTAAGCTAGTCGAACATTTCAGTGATTAGGAAAAACAGAGACCAAGAACTACAAAGGACGAGCGCCGGACTGAAAAAAAGAAAAGTTTTTGAGGCAACAACTGACAGCTGAAAGCTTTATGAAAATGATAGTCCGGCAACGGACAGGATGGCACCGGTTTCGAAATATGCGCTGTTAAACGTGCGGTAAATATGAGCAAGGAACGCTGTTTTGTGCATTCAACCACAGAAATAACTGCAAGGCCAAAGTTAGTATTTCGTCCTACACTTAGAGAATTAATATCTCGAAACTGATGTCATCCTGAAAATTCGTTATAAGTGGAGAGAGATATATAGATAGCAAAGAGAGGAAAAGCAGGGAGGTCAACCAGACGAGCGTCCGGTTTGCTACCCTACACTGGGGGTAGCAAAGAAGGGGAAGGAAAGAGGAAGAGAGGAAGAGAGTGAGCACTATGTGTGCAGCGAAGCGCCGTGACACCGAAGTCAAGTCCCATAGCTGGTGATGTGCGTTGAAAACATCTGGGATGAACTAAGGGCCAGTGGTCGTTGCGCGAATAGGAGGCTGCGCGGGTGAGCCATGTTGCTTATTCGAGACTTGCAAGCACTGGATTAAGAGCAACCAGCACTTGCACTGCACTTCGCGGTGACGAAGTAGGCAACTTGCTTAAGAGTATACGAAGGGTATTTATGAGGGACCGAAGCATCACAACCACTTGCCGCTCTTCGGGCAATTTATCGGGAGTCCGCGCTGTGAACTCTACCGTAGTGCGCTGTATCCTTTGATGTGACTATGGATCCGGCTGTGGCATCGACTGGAGCATCGGCTGTGGCTTCAACTGTGGCTTCGGCTGTGTTATCGGCAGTGGCTTCGGCTGTGGCTTCTGCTGTGGAGGCAGCTGTTGCTTTTGCCGTGGCGGTAGCTGTAGCTTTGGTAGCGTGGGTCAGGCTTCAGTATTGGTGTTCTCTGACACGACCCTGTTGTCAGAGTTAGACTTGAGTCCGCCAGGTCTAGGGGGCAGAGTAGGTGGAGTTGTCGGATGTGTCCCGCTCTTCATAGAGGCATCTGCGTTCTTTTAAGTCTGACGGCGTCGGCAGCGTCGCTTTCTAATGGCTGCAACAGCTTCCCGACGAGACGAATGGTCTCTCGCCATCTGCTGCAAGACCTCCCTTTCCTTCTTCATTTTGGGGCAGTCTTTTGAGGTAGCATCATGGGACTCAATGCAATTGGGGCATTTGAGAACCAGTGGCCACACAGGAGTCTGCAGCGTGGGGCGGTGTGCTGCGCGATCAGAATCTCGTGTTCTCGCACACAGCGCTCACGTGTTCCAGCCTCATGCAATTGTGGCATTGGTGTGGCCTTTGGATAAATGAACACACGGGGCGTCTAAAGTGGCCCACCTTGGCGTGTGAGAGAAGAGATTCGCCCTTGAAGACTACCTTCACACAGCGGGATGTTCCAAGTCGAGAACATGAGTTATGGCGAAGCCATGAACGGCGGGCTTCACTAGAATCGGCAAGTCAGTGCTAGATATGCCGACGTCCACGTCGTGGATGACACCATTTGTGGTGTCACTGTCCAGAGGAATGTATGAGCGGACCTTCATGCTGGCAACTTCCGTAAGTTTGCTCAAAGTGCTCAGCACAGTCTCATGTACAACGTCAATAGCCAACACATTTTTCGTGTGTTGACTCTGACGTCCATAACTTTACTTGGCGACAACCTGAGGCGACTCAACAGACAGTCTGTCTGTTGAGTCGCCTCAAGTTGTCGGTAGCGAGTTCTGGTATAAATAGAATCGTACTGACTGTGGTATTTCGAGTTGGCCTTACAGTCGACGTGCTTGAAGACAGGTAGACCCTGGTGTTCCTTCGTTTCGCCTTGCGGGTCCTCACAAGCTGAAAGCCATCATCGGAGAAGTCATCACTGCTGAGCTAGTAGACACTGGTATCGTCGTGGTCGGTGTCGCTCTGGAGGCCGGTTCGCTTTGTAGACGCAGCCACCGCTGAAGTCGCCATCCCCAGCAGAGGCTCGAGACGTCAACTTGCATCCGTGCAGCGTGGCGGCTCCCCCTCTAAATCAGGCGAAATATGCCTTGCAAACGAACTTGCTGCGATTCCTCAATTGCAATATGAGACGTGAAATAATTAGTTAAACCCAATTAGTTAAACTGTGCTAAATAGTCGTACAGGCATTTCAATACTCGTGCAAATAATGTCTTCTTCGAGTATTCCAGTTCATAGACTAAAATTGTGCTATCAGTCACAAGCAATTTTGCAGCGAAGCTGTTAGCCTCTAGTTGGTCGGGATTTTTCGTCGGCTCGTGCTCATCCAAAAACACTATACCACCAGCTAGCTGCCGCGGCCACTCAGAAAGATCTACAACGGCAGCTGGAAAAGGGCTTTGTCTTGGAGCTTCCACGTAAGAGAGTTACGTTTTCTCGTATATTGCAATTACAATCCGAAGCTATCATGTCTGCAGCTTGTGTGTCAGTCGTACTTTAAGAATTTTCTGACGCAATTTACTTTGAAAAATTCAATTAGTTTAATAAGGCCCTTTCGCTTAGCAGATGTCCTAGAAGAATGAGGATGTATGCTGCACTTTTGTCCTTGATGCGTGGGCGCTCTGCCCATTGCATCTGTCACACAGCGTGTGCTGCGACCGTAATTGACATTATAAAAAACACTGTCCAAAACATTCACTCGGAAACTCCTCTGGGAGTTCTCTCAGTATGCGTAAGCACTCCACGCAGCCCGGTGTCGTTATCAGTGTTATGACACTTGAACCGGCCAGTACAAGCGACAGCGCTGCGGCGACACAAACTGGTGCAGACGGAGGCGCAAGGTGCATTGATAACGCAGGCAAAGTATTGGAAGTAGCTGTGCCATGTGCGCTGATGACGTTCCGATCATCAGAAGTCGTTATCGCTCCTTAGCTCCTTGTCCATCCGTGTCGAACCATTATGAACCGTGATCAAAGGACTCCGGCGGCGGTGCGGACCGATCAAACGTACTCTGGCACCGCCGCGAGGACCCTATCTTGAAAGCGATCTGCGAAGCGGACAGAGAGTGCCGACTGCTGATAACTCCGCGCGCTGTGTTTTCGCCGCTTCGTTTGCGTTGAAGCGCCAGGCAGCACGAAGGTAAAGCAGGTAAAGTCGCTCGCTGCTGCGGGCTCTATCTTGAAAGCGATCGTCTTACGCGAGGAAGCGGACGGACGGACTAGTTGGGTAAGCATAGAAATGCTTACGCATTTAAAACAGTACCGCCACCTAGCCGCCGCGGCCACTCAGACAGACCTCAAACGAAAGCTGGAAAAGGGGGCGTATGGGCCCATGCCCATAGACAGAGCACACCTGCAGTTGGTGGAGTGTGGGTATAGACGTCAATCGGCGCAACCCAATGGCAGATGGCGGGGACCTTTTAAAGGAAAGTAGCCTAGCAGCGGATTTCAGTGTGGTTGCGGCTGCGCTATGGGTAGGCCACGTATACGTAGGTCTGCAGAATAGCAGCGTGCATACGAATAACGGCAGAGGGAAAAGAAACGGCAGTACGATCAGCAGCGGCGTGCTACCAAACTCGAGTAACTTCGTGCGCTTCAACGACACAATGCAACCAACAACGCGGAACAGATCGTGCCTGCATTTTTGTCTTGGCTTTAAACGTGTCCAAGGTGGTCGCCGAACCCATCGCCTTGTATCACAGCTACCACAAGGCCATCGTTAGGTTGCTTGTGGTGGTGGTGCTTGTCTACGGTTCAAGTACGGTTCCGTTGCTTTTCAGAATGATACAGGTTTGACAGCACAAAATTCTTTAGAGCTTTCAACGATCTACAGGGTCGTCCACTCTTAGTACGAACACGGCGCCGCGTGGCCGCGCTCCGCGGAGCGCCAGCGCACATGGCGCGGCCGCGCATCGAAGCTAAGCGGCGCGAGCGCACAGGGGCTTGGAGGCGGGGCTTCGTGTCGTCTGTTAAAACGCGCGAGCGAGCCGTGTTTGTGCCGCTGTTGTCTGCTAAAGCACAGCGCGCTCGCGCACTTTAGCAGACGACACGAAGCACCGCCTTCGAGCCCCTGTGCGCCTGCGCCGCTTAGCTTCGATGCGCCGCCGCACCATGTGCGCTGGCGCTCCGCGGAGCGCGGCCACGCGGCGCCGTGTTCGTACTAAGAGTGGACGACCCTGTACTTAAACTCGACGTTTACGATATCGGATGGTAAGTCTTACATTCAGACTAACGGGATCTGCATTGGCTCTTGCACAGCACCAGTTTTGAGCGACGTTTACTTAGTACATCTTGATGGCCGCCTGCATGACCAACTGCAAATTTCAAAGTTAACCAAAATCTTCCGCTACGTTGATGATTTTCTAGTAATTATAGCACTGACGAAGCTGGCCAGGGACCAATAATGATTTAGGTTCTGAGCCAATTCCGCGAATGTTTTATATTACTAAATTTAACTTTTCAATTACCCGTGGAAAGATCTATGAGATATTTAGACATGAAGCGTAAATGTTTTGAAAACTCACATTTGCTTGACGCACGAGCCACGCGCCAGCAAGCCGCTTCCTCCATTCAAACCGGCTTATTCAAAACTAGTAAAAAGACCTCTAGCAACAACGTGTTCCACGAATGGGTTAAACAAATCATGTTTTAACTCGATGACAGATAGCTTTAGCACTCAGATAGACCGTCTTCAGATAGCGGGGTATCCGTAGCAGCTTCTCATATCCGTAGCGGAATCGGTTCTCGAAAAGTTAAAGAGGAAACCACAGGACAGCAAGCAGCATTAGAATACAAATTAAAAAAAAAACTGTGATACCCTACATGCATCGGTTAGCGCATAATTTGAAAAAGATCGTAAAATGCATTAACGTAAAGGTGGGTACTTTCTGCGCCTAAAAAACTTACCGCAATGTACTTGAAAATAAACAAAACAGCAAGGAAGCCACAGTCCTGCTCCATAAGGCATGAAAGCCGCTTTATAAACTGTACTGGGACTCTTGTCTATTCGGTCCCGCTGTCCTGTGGAAGCAAATATGTAGGACAAGCAGGAAGATGCATAAATGAGAGATTAAAAGAGCATAACTACAACGTACGAAAGGCGATTAGTGGTCACCTAGGTAGCCACTGCAGGAATTGTGGTTGCGCGCCAATATTATCAGGAACAAACGTTATAAACAAAAAAAATGTCACAGTTTCGCCATAAGGGCGAAGCAATGAATGCGATAGCAACACAGCAATGTCATACGAAGTAAGCTGAGCGGCTTTAGTAGCAATATGAATTGTAGTAAACATGAGCTGATTAAGTAAGCAGGTGTGCTGCGGCGTAAGGAGACCGACATGAAGAGAGACTCGATGATCACGAAAGGCGCGTGTGAAACGGTGGTGTTGATGAGAAGCGCTTCCCGTCGGCAGCGCGTGCGAAGGGACACACCTGTAGCGCTGCACTGCCGATCCGGGCAGCATTGCATGTGTAGCGTGCGTTGGAAAATGTGGCCCGACTATTACTAACTGTGGTGTGAGCGCGCACAAACAAACATGAATAGATCACACTGCATGACTGCAGACAACGACTGTCAAAACGCTGGCAGCAAGCGCATATACGCCGCAGCGGGCGAGGTACGTGCGGTCTATCGCTGCAACGGAAACTGCGCGGCGAATGCACAGCGCATAAAGGTCGGAGTCGTGTGGAGATAAGAGACGGCGTGGGCGAGCGATAAGCGCGGTTGTTGGCAGAGTAGAAAGGCGCCCCCCCCCCCCGCTCCCTCCAGTGCTCGCTTCCCGCTTCCTTGCTTGCGCGTGGGAGATGGAGTGCGCTCGCCCTCCGTGATAGCGCTTCCGCTCGGGCATACGGCGCGCGGCGAAGATTTTATCTATACGGAACCTCACGGCGACGGCGACGCCAACGGCAGAAATCCGGTTGAAGTGTCCATATAATTGCTATCGCAATAAAACAGAGAAAAAATAACTAGAGAAATAATGAAGCCGCCGAAATAGCACGCCCGAAATAAAATTGTGTTAGTGTGCCTTCTCTGGAGCTCTCCCAAAAAGAACTATATTTTTTGACTCACAGACAATTCATTAAGTGCCTGTGCGCAAGTCGGTGATGTAGGTTGACGAGAGAGAGGAATAAGTGTATCATGTTAGTCTCATTTTCCTTTTAGTTTTTGGCTGTCAAAGTATATATATATATATGTCAAAACTTATATGCCAAAAAAATAAAATCAATGGTAAGTTAGCGTCGTGTTCGTCTTGTGCTCCGTCAATTCTGCGCTGTTTTCCCTACTTTCGCACCATGAACCAACTAGTCCAAGCCATAATCCTAGCTTGTATAACGTCGTCGAACGTCGGTTGGGCTTGTCTAACGTCGGCAACAGCTTCGCTGTACATACACTTCCACAGGATGGAATGGAGGCGGTTAAAAACATTTTGTGTAGTCTAAAAAAGGGATCCAGTGTAAATGTAAACTCGGAATTACAGAAATTGTTCTCTGCATGCACTGCACCTAATTTGTCCAGGCATGTTGCATTATGGATGAAAAACTTCAAATCTATCAATGGTAGAGGCTAGATTTGCTGTTCAGCTAGGCAATCAACTTTTTTATTATTGCAAAAAGATGGATAATAAAAAATGAGAAATGACCCTAATCCATTGAGTCAGGTGTCTGCTAGTGGCACTCGCACCTTGGCGTTAGTGTACCCTAGTGTAGGGCGGGAAACAGAACTCGGAGGAGCGAGCGAACGCAACTGGCGGGAAACTGCCAGCCACAGAGCAGCGGGCGAGGGAGCGAAGGAGGGCTCGACACGTAGCCCCCTAGCGGACGGCGCACGAAGCGTACCTTACGCGTCCCTCCACCGCTGACGTGAGATCATGTAACGAGCGCCGGCGCGCAGCTGGCGCGTGCGATTGAGTGACGGAGCAGATGCGCGCTGGGAAAGGAGAAGTGAGAGAGGAGGGAGTGACGTCACCCCTCCACTGTGTTAGGCAGGCGTTCACTCTGTGTCACGTGGTGTGTAGCGCTTATGAGCTGGTGTTTACTTTAATTCGTAATGAGCGGGTAACCCTGGTTTAAGTGTGACGCCACTGATCACGTCACTTCTGGTCTTGGAGTTTCAAGGGAACCTGTACTGATGCGGCGGGTATCTAAAGTGTAGAATTGTGTGCTTTGGTGTACGGCATTTAGACTTTCCTCGATTGTTTCTAATTATTCCTGACACCTAATTAGCTCTTTACTGTACTAAACATGTGCTCTGATGTCATATCTATCATCAACCATAACTGGAACCATTGATATCTACATATAGTTATTTCTTATGATTTTTTAAAATTTTGTACCACCTGGTGACGGTTAGGGGCCGACTTCTGGTGACAAACCAGAAGTCGACCCCTAACCGGAAGTTGCTACGCCAAAAACAAGAGTGTCACTCGGTGCTTGTGCTACTAAAGAAAAGTAACAGGCCTACGCTGCACACGCAGCACAGTGACAGCGTAAGCTGGTGGAGCGGCTCAAGAGTAGCCTCAATTTGGGCACCACGCAGAACAGGATCTTCGCAGCAGTCTGTTCACTTCGTTTTGACGAGAATGATCTGAACTATCCGCCCGGCGTCGACGACAAGCTGCGGCTTGTAATGCTCTCGGCACAGCAGTCTGATGAGCCCGATCAAGCCTTACAACTGCAACTTACATGTCGGGCGCGCCGCGTTTGCAGGCACCTTAACTAGATGGCGCCACCATACTGGCGGAGGCTCGGCAGCTCGGGAGCGCGTTGATTGCGCGCCTCGTCTGAATCGCATCTCGTCGTCTGCGCCTGCGCACGCTGCGTCTGCAGGCACCTTACCTAGATGGCGGAGGCTCGGGTCGTCTGCCCCTGCGCGCTTGTCTTATAGGACATTTTCCGCTGCCCGATAGCAAGCGCTTACGTGGCTTAGTGGTAGAGTATCTGGCTCTCAGGCAGCGGGCGCGGGTTCGATCCCGGCGGGAAACGGGCACTTTTTTCGCATTTCCGGCGATAGCGGTTACGGCGGCCCTACGCCGCCGGCGGCGGCATCATCGCGAACCGAAACGGCTATTGGAATGAGCCCATAACAGCTTACGCTGTAAAAATTGAAGCAACGCACAGACAACTCTGTAATTCAGCAATAATATAAAGATGTCGCAAGTCTGTAGACTGCCAATTGTTTGAAACATACAAACTTGATGTACTATACACCACTCTGAAATGTATGAGTAATTTCTCAGTGGGACTTTTAGCCTCCGTGGTGGCGTAGTGGCTATGACGTTGCGGTACTAAACCCGAGGGCGCGGGATCGAATCCCGGACGCGTCGGCCGCATTTCGATGGGAGGGAAATGCAAGAACGCCGGTGTACCGTGCATTGGGTGCACGTTAAAGAACCCCAGGTGGTCAAATTAATCCGGAGTCCCCTCCCTACGGCGTGCCTCATAATCAAATCGTGGTTTTAGCACGTAAAACCCTAGAATCTAATTTTTTCAGTGGGACTTTTGGAAAATTATATAAAGAATATTATGATTTCACCTAAGCTATGAATTGATAAATAATATTTGTACGGTTCAGACGCACCAGCTGATTGCAGTTGACAGAATTACGATATCTCTTTTTAAGGCACCTTTACAGACTTGTAATACCTGTGCTTCAGTATTCTTGAGATCTAACAATTTTAGAAGATTCTGGCAAAATATATTTCCGGCCATATTTGAAAATCCAGATTTCAATCATCACTATATATATATAACTTGGCAGTGACCGTATATTAGTGAGGTCTAGGATTTTTCTCAATTTGAAGAGAGAAAGAACAAAATTAGTCGACAAGAAACAGGCCAACCTAGACGCAGTAAGGGTAAAAGCAGACCAATCCAGGCTGGTGCTCGCAAACAAATATGCAGCTTTAGAACAGGAAGATGAAGACCACATAGAGGTAATGAATGAAATCGTAACTAGGCTGATCTCAGAAGAAGCAATGGAAGTGGGAGGTAAGGCACCAAAGCAACCAGTAGGTAAGCTCTCCCAAGTAACAAAGGACCTAATAAAGAAACGAAAATCATGAAAGTGTCAAAGTCGAGAGAGAGAGAGAGAGAGAGAGAAATAACATTTATTAGCCCCGAAGGAACTAAAGCCCAAGTCCGGGCCTCCTGGTAGGCTCATTCCTCCTGGCCGAGCACGTTCTTGACGTGCTGCACCAGAAGCGGCCACCATAGTTTTTCAAACCTTCGTGGGGGAGTGGTCCACTCCTCCCAGCTGCCAGGACGCTGGTTGTGTGGTAATTTGGAAAGTATTGTCTTTTTGAAGATGGCGTTTGCAGGGAACTCCCACAAGATGTGTTTATTTGATGGATAGGCCCCGCACTGTTTACAAGTAGGAGATCAAATAGAACTCGCTGAACTGTCAAAACTGACCAACACGAAGAAAGTAAGGGATATCAAAAATTATAACGTGGAAAAGATTGAGGAAGCAGTAAAATGTGGACGCAGTATGAAATCATTGAGAAGAAAACTTGGCATAGGACAACGCGAAATGTATGCGCTGAAAGATAAGCAGGGTAATATTATCAGCAATTTCGATGACATAGTAAATGCAGCGGAAGAATTCTATACTGACCTGTACAGTTCACAGAGCAGCCAAGCTACTTTCAATCGAAGTAGTGATGAACAGGATACAGAGGCTCCTTCTATAACTAGCGGTGAACTTACAAGGGCCTAGCAAGACATGACCAGGGGAAAAGCTGCTGGAGAAGATGGAATAACAGTAGATTTTCAAAGATGGAGGCGATATCATGCTTGAATAGCTTGCGGCCCTTTATACGCAATGCCTCACAACTTCAAGTGTACCAGATAGATGGAAGAACGACAACATTATACTAATTCATTAAAAAGGGAGACGTTAAAGAATTGAAGAATTCACTGCATGCTTAGACCCATTAGCTTGCTTTCAGTATTGTATAAGATATTCACCAAGATAATTTCTAATGGAATCAGGGCAACACTTGACTTCAGCCAACCAAGAGAACAGGCTGGCTTCAGGAAGGGATATGCTACGATGGATCATATCCATGTCATCAATCAGGTAATCGAGAAATCTGCGGAGTACAATCAACCTCTCTAAATGGCTTTCATAAATTATGAAAAGGCATTTGATTCAGTAGAGATACCAGCAGTCATGGAGGCATTGCGTAATCAGGGAGTGCATGAGGTATACGTGAATTTCTTGGCAAATATCTACAAGGATTCCACAGCTACCTTGGTTCTCCACACGAAAAGTAGAAAGTTACCTATCAAGAAAGGGGTCAGGCAAGGAAACACAATCTCTCCAATGATATTCACTGCATGCTTAGAAGTATTCAAGCTGTTAGGATGGGAAGACTTAGGAGTGAGGATCAACGGCAAATATCTAAGCAACCTTCGGTTTGCAGATGACATTGCCCTATTCAGCAACAATGGGGAAGAATTACAACAAATGATTGAAGAACTTAACTGAAAAAGTGTAAGGCTGCGGTTGAATATTAATATGCATAAGACAGAGATAATGTTCAATATATTGCCTGGCAAGGCAACAAGAATTCAGGATCGCCAGTCAGCCTCTAGAGTTTGCAAAGGAGTGCGTTTATCTAGGTCAATTACTCACAGGTACCCTGTTCATGAGAAAGAAATTTACAGAAGAATGAAATTGGGTTGGAGGGCATACGGCAAGCATTATCAAATACTTACTGGGAGCTTACCTCTGTCGTTGAAAACAAAAGTGTACAATCATTGCATTCTACCGGTGCTAAAATATGGGGCAGAAACTTGGAGTTTAACAAAGCTCGAGAACAAGTTAAGGATAGCACAAAGAGCGATGGAACGAAAAAAGTTGTCGCAGTTTCACCTGAAAGGCGAAGCATCAATTGCGATAGCAAACTTGTAGAGAGCTATACGGAGTAATGATATTAGCTTTATCAGCTGTATAAACTTGGACATGCAGCAGCATCGGCAACACGCAGAACTGTTGTCGACGCCATCGGCGTTTTGCCCGCGTTCGCTCAAAATGCGTGCGGCGTTGGTGACTGTTGCCGGAGCCTCTGATATAAATAGGCACTGCGTGCCGCAGCTAAACGTCGCCTCCCTTCCCTCCCCCTCCCCCACGGCCTCTCGCTCGTCGGAAGAAGGCGCGTTTGCTCTACATACATGGTGATTGTGAAGGAGAACAGAGACGCCTACTTCTGCAGCCCTTAAGCGAGCACGGCGCAGAACGCGCGTTTGTTCTCCGCCGTGCGTTCACTCCCCGTGAAAGACGCGCCCCTCGCGCCCTTTCACTCGCACATACAGCGTTCGGCGCGCGGCGACGATTTCTTCTCCAAATGACGTCATACGGAACCTCACGGCGACGGCGACGGCGACGGCGACGCCGGCGGCAGAAATCTGCTTTTGAGTGTCCATATAATTGCTATCGCAATAAAATCTTAGGCCTAACATTAGGAGACAGGAAGAGAGCGGTGTGGATCAGAGAGCAAACGGGGATAGCCGATATTCTGGTTCGGAAAAAATGGAGCTGGGCAGGCCATGTAATGCGTAGTATGGATAACCGGGGGACCATTAGAGTTACAGATTGGATACCAAGAGAAGGGAAGCGCAGTCGAGGACGGCAGAAAAGTAGGTGGAGTGATGAAGTTATGAAATTTGTAGGTGCAAGTTGGAGTAAGCTAGCGCAAGACAGGGGTAATTGGAGATCGCAGGGAGAGGCCTTCGTCCTTCAGTGGACATAAATATATGCAGATGATGATGATGATGATGATATAACTTGCGTCTCTTCAAATGCAGCAAATGTCATACGAATTAGTTCGTCGATTGTGTAACGACAGCCTTTCTGCGTCTCACATGCTTTTGAGTTGGGAAATCACAGGTAGCATCGATCTAAAGCTAGGCCTCGAAGTGTGTTCATGCTAATCAGAGTGCCCTATCGTATCAAGAGTATATGGACCTGTTGCGCATCAGCTTCGTCCGGTTCGAACCGGACTTGGCACGGAATGCGGCGATATCGTCGAGCCCCCTTGTACGATTAAGGTCCAAGGCTTCCTGCTGCCGCGTAACATCAAAACAGAGCCACACAATGCCTCAGGCTGTGGTCAACACAATGCGGTCGTTAAAGCAGAGTAGCACTTACACGCAGAGCCATATCAAACAACACCTAATTGTCCGCGGAGTGCTCCAAGGACGGGGACCTGCTGACTTCATGCGGCCGTGCTTGTATACATGCCGTCAAAATTGATGACAAAACAGTAGAGACAAACGGAAAAGGCGAGTAGCAAACAACAACCTCGTCGTTGATTGACATTCTTTATAGGGTCAGTCAGCGCGACATTTCCAAATGCGTTTGCGCTCTTACAGCCATCATTGTCGAGGGCCACTATCTGAGCAAGTAATTGTGCATCGTTGCCAAGAACTTGGAAGTTTTTGTATGTGGTTTGCTGGCGAGTTGTTTCTTTAACGAACGTGCATAGCGGAACGAGGCGTCCCCATCGCGCCAGTGGCGCCCTCACACTCAAGTCAAGGCAACGTAGCGGCCCCATGGTAGCGTCCACTTTAGTATGTTATAACGTATTCATTCGTTAATGAGTTAGTAATTATATTATTTATTAAAGCGAATCTTTCTTTGCCTACGATCTCATGGGTTTGTCTGGGTCGGTCGGTCACTGGTCGGGTTCTCGCCTAGTAGATCGAACTTCACTAAAAAATATATAATAAAAGTGATGGAACACTTCAGCGAGTGGCATTTGAACCTCGGCCGCCGGAGCAGCATCCCGATGCTGTAACCATTAGGCCCCAAACGCCTTTCTTATTTTTTTTATTTCATGGTATATACACGAATATAAGACGTACATGCGTAATGTATTTACATAGCCAAAATAGTCATAGCTGCGTATACAAGCACAATACAAACACTTCACAGTACAATTATTACAGTAAACAGTTCTCTAAAAGGGAATTAGGCCACAAACGTACTTCTTTATTTATTACATGGGAGCAGAACGTAAAAACAGAAGAAAAAATAAACAGCACTAAAGAAATTTAAAGCGACTCAAAACACATTTAAAAGTCAGGCAAGCACGCGGAAGCGTCCAATAGAGGCATCCAGCTCAGCGGTGTTGTGCAGCGTACACACTCCGAGCGTAAGCAGCAGCGACCCCCTCGTTCGGTTTTTTTTTTTTCTTTTTTTTTTTTTTTTTGGGGGGGGGGGGGGGTTCAGGCTACACACTTACGTATACTTCACTCGTGCCAACACCGACTTTCAGGTGGCGGCTACGTGTTGATTATGATTATGATTTCCCTGCTATGTCACATACCAGCAACGGAGGATCGGCCAAGAAGCAGCCGGTACATTTACAATAAACAAGGAGAAATGAAGCCTACAAGATTTGTCACATTGACTAGCACAGGTGCGCGATAGCACATGCGCGCACCAGGGGTTGAATTAACGAAGCTGTTTGTTCGTAAGTGCTCTTTGCCATCGGCCGGCCTCCTTCGGTGCAGCATCATGATATGTGCAGCATCAGGATTGGCTGAAATTTTTTCTTAAGGACAATTCTAGCGTAACGGCGTTTCGTGAATACAGGCCCAGATTCCTTTACGCCAAAGGTACAGGAACGAAATGGGCAACTATGTAGCATTTCAATAACCCCTTCACGAAAGCTTCTCTCTCCTGAGCATAGCGCGCAAAACCTCTTCTTCACCTCACAGAGCATTGCACGAGCGCGTGCGAACACGCCAGCTGTGGACGAAGACGACGACGTTCGAACGCAATCATATGGTTTCACGTTTACCAGTTGCAGCCCCAGGTCCTGATGGACTCACTACTAAGATGCTTAAACTTCTATTTGACATCGCTCCTAACGTTCTGTTAGATACTGTAAATCACTCAATACAATATGCTTGGATCCCTCCTGTGTGGAGAATCGCGAAGGTGATTCCACTGCTTAAAGACCAAAACAAAGAGTATGTACTAGACAATATTCGGCCGATCTCTCTAACACCAAATTTTGTAAAATTAATAGAAAGGTTATTATACACTCGCATGATTGAATTTGTGACAACAAGAGAATTATTGCGCCCCTGTCAAATTGGATTTAGGCCAGGGATGTCAATCTGGTGCGCACACGTCGACCTAGAAAGCGGAATTCAATTGGCTCGCTACCACAACCAATGTGCAGCTCTAGTTACATTAGACATTTCAAAAGCATACGATAGTGTGGAATACCCTATTTTAACAGAAAGGATGCAGGAAATTAGATTAACTGATTACTTCGTATCGTGGACTGCTGAGTTCTTGCAGGGCAGGGAGTCTTACTGTGCGCAAAGTGGAATTGCATCAGGAAAATTCAGACAAACACGCGGGGTTCCACAAGGCTCAGTGTTATCTCCGCTTTTGCTTAATATCTTGCTAAGCTCCATTCCTTGTCATCAGAATATATGCACGTACGTTTACGCTGATGATATAGCGTTTTTTTTTTGCTTCGGCAAATGATATTCAGTCACTGTACGAGTACTTACAGGAATACTTATGCGAGTTGGAAGCTTGGCTGGATAGTATTAACTTGTCTCTTAATGTAAATAAGAGCGCTGTTCTTGTCTTTCCGGTACACGACCCATTTACGATATCCCTTTCGTACCGCCATTCCACTATTCCACAAGTGGAAAAAGTCAAATACCTAGGAATTGTTTATGATGGAAACCTTAACTGCCGTCTAAATATTGAAAATATAACCTCAAAAGCTTCCCGTGCAATGAGGATATTGAATAGGATTAGCAATAATCGATGGGGCATGCGCAGAGACACACTTATAATGATTTACCGCATGTATATCCGGCCAATACTAGAGTTCGGCTGTGTGTTATTCTCTGGCTCCCTGCTTATAAACTACGTCCACTACTTTTGCTGGAAAGGGAAGCACTTCGTTTATGTCTGGGGCTGCCAAAGTTTGTAGCAAACGCCGTGCTCTACAAGGAATCACGACTTCCTTCCCTAGAAATGAGATTTAAAATACTCACTGTTCAAACATTCATAAGGCTCTATGAATCACCAATAAGAAGATCCCAGTCGATATTTATTAGTCAACCCGCTTTATTTTTTGGAGTCTCGTGGCCTCGGTTTCACACGCCACAGGTGAATAAAACAGAATCGTTATTAAGTCCGTTAAATGTACGATTAAATGATATAATCACGGTAAGCAGTATCCAAAATTCATTGGTTATTACTTATGATAACATATACCCCAGCCATGCGAAGCAACTTCCCAGGCATATTCTTAACGGCTTACTCCAAGCCGTTAAGAATATGCCAATATTCCAACGGCTTGGAATATTGGCATATTCTTAACGGCTTGGAGTAAGCCGTTAAGAATATGCCTGAGAATATGTCCAAGCCCAAACAAACAATTACGTTTGTTTGGGCTTGGACAAGCTCCAAACAAACGTAATTATAGCTACAGATGCTTCGCAGAGTGAGGAAAAGGCCGGGGTTGGAATTTTTTCATCTGCATTAGATTGGTCTTTTTCTGTTCGACTCCCCGACTATACTCCCATATTCCTAGAGGAATTCCTATAGCTGTTGTCTTAGCTTTGCGTAAGCTACAGCCTCCCACAACATCCGGGGTAGTATTAACAGACTCTCTATCCTTGTGCATCTCACTTACTGCTCCTGGCGAGTCGCATATAGTAAAAAAAATTGCACTCATTGGTTCCAAGTCACTTGCGGAATTTGCGATTAGTATGGGTACCTGGTCACAAAGGCATATTTATGAATGAAGCGGCAGATAGCCTGGCAAAGGCTTCTATTACAGGCCCTGTGTGTTCCATTCTTCCAACGACGGGTTTCATAACGTCTGCCAGGTTTAGAAGATACATCCTTATGGCATCAAAATCAGATCTAACATCATCCACCGAACTGCACCCTTGGAGCAGGAACTTTTGCAAATCCAGACAAACAGAAGTGGCCTTAACAAGACTGCGATGTCGAGTCCCCCGCCTAAATTTCTACACGCACCGATCTGGTCTGGCGATCTCCCCTTTGTGCAATTTCTGTAACGAATTCGAAACGATTGACCATTACTTACTGGATTGCCGGCGTTTCTCCTCCCTAAGAAAAAGAACATTGCAAATTGCAATGCGACCACTAGGCCTGCCATTGAACACTCCGGAACTGCTGTCTTTCGGAGCTTCTGTGCTTGGACACTCACACAGGAATGTATGCATCGCCATAGAAAATTCATCGTTGAATCGAACCGGTTCCATTGTTAATCATATTATTCTATTTATCATTAGCTTATTGCCTCTTGTACTAGTATGCCTACTTTTATATATTTATTGTTCACTGAATCGTATTAAAGTTTATTCGCTTTAGTATATTTACCAAAATTAACATTTGATAAATTTATTCACTTAGCACGTATATAAAATCTGCCCGACTCTTGGCCGATCCCCGTGAGTGGGTATGCGCCAGAGACGATAAGGTCATCATCATCATCATCATCATCATCATGGCTGCTGGGGTGCGGAGGTGTACGCGCGTAGGGCCAGAAGAACCCGAGCGTACAAGGTCTTCACCCAACCGCATCGATGTTTCCCCGATGGCCTGGTGTCTACCGGGCACATCTTAAGCAGGGACTGTTCGAGGAAGGCTGCTGAGGTGCGGAGGTACGGGCTTGACGGGCTCCTAGACCCGGACTCACAGAGGCCTCCACCCAGATGCAAAGTGCTTTCCCGGCGTCCTGTGGCGTCTCCTGGTTTACGGAGACCGGGCGGCGTTGCGACGACCAGACAGACCAGACGCTCGAGGACGGCTCGGCCGTCCTCGAGCGTCTGTGAGTGTCGCTGCTATACGTTCGTCAGCCAGACCATTTCGAACAAGAACTTAACACCGGTGAACTTTCTTTCACGATTTCAGTGAGCAGAACCCGGACTTTGTATAGCATTCGCTTCCGCCGCGTTTAGCTTGAGAGCGTTGTGTTGAAACTCGCGCTGTTTGATGCGTGCACAGGGTTGCAGTTTAAGTTGGTTACCATTGCATCAGCCGACTCACGTTGAGATTCAGTGAATTAATATACTGTCCCTGCTCTGTATTGTTTGATGTTGTTGTTGTTGATATAAAGTGTAGTTTTTGTGTTTGTTAATTTGCAGCTGGCTTTGTTGCTTTCTGCCCCGAGGCAACACCTCGGCCAGTTAAATAAGACTCGAACCAACTCATTACAAATGGCGTCCACGACAGGACAAAGCCAGCTGTAAATGAAAGATTGTATTAGCAAAGCAAGTACTCGTACCTGCGTCAGTATGAATGCCGTTGAGTTGACCCAAATAGGAGTCAGGTTGGGACTCATGGGAGAGGAACTCGAAGAATGGGTTCAACAGGAGTTGACGGCAATCGAGGAAGAACGGATTGCTGAAGAATTGTTTAGAAAAGCGGTGAAAGAGAAAGAGCAGCAGGTGGCGCAACTGTGGCTAAAGTTGCATGAAGTGTTGTTGTGCAAGAAGTATGTGCAAGTTAATACTTGCAGCGAAGCTGTTGCATTGTGTTTTTAGTCCAGAGACGCTCAAGGTGACGAAAATGATGTGAAAGGGTCGATAGCTATAAGGGAGCTAGCCTGCTTGGAACAAAATGTTCCGTTACTTACAGAAGTCACTGGTTCAGACCCAATGCTTCTAGATAGCTTATTATGGGATAGTAGTGAGAACGGAAAAAGTAGAATGGGCTCTGTAACATCTATCTAGACCAGGCATTGATGATAACCACTTAGTTACCTCAACGAAAGTGGACGCTTCAGCAGAATCTGATGCAGAGAAATATCTTCAGAGATCTAGTCACTTCACCGCAGAAAAGGAGAAGGTATTGTCGAGAAATAACTCCCACGATTCCGGCAATGTAGATGCCCAATCGGCCGGCCCATTGCCAGAGGACAGTCTCTTTGAAGAAAACAAAATGATAAGGGCTAACATTGTCATAAACAACAACCGTGTGAGTAATACTAGGCTGGTCCCTATGAATCCAGCATCAGTGGCTGTTACTAGACCAGTCGTATGCCTTGATTCCCTTGTTCGTGAAGCTCATGGAACTTCTCATGTTGGATATTGCCAGTATTCCAATGATATCAACCAGCTGCCTCCCGGTAGTCTGACAACCGTTTACTGCAATAGAGTAACTGATGCAAGGACTGCAGGGGTTCCATACGTTATGCGACAACAACATTTTATAGAGATTATTGTGCATTCTTTCCGACCTCGGATGAAAGTATACGGACTACAGGTGCCATTTGATAATGGCTAGGCGTCTTACACAATTTTTGAAAGGGGGGCTTTTGTGATATGTGAAGTGCGCGAGGCGATGCGAAGATGGTGAGTAGGATGGTCGGGAGCAAAAGACGATGACAAAGATGAAGTGCTGCATGAGTTTGACTGAAGGGCGCCGAGCGTAGCAAGAAAAAAAGCAACATCTAAAGAAAAGTTCACGAGAGATTAGGAGAAAAGAAAAGGAAGACAAGAACGGAAGAGCGGGTACGTGCCATGGTTTAAGATCATCACCATGATCATGAAAGAGAGAGAAGACACGTCGGCAGTTTGAACAAGTGAAGGCAGCTAGGGTGCAGAGGTGTGAGCTTGACGGGTGCTTGGACCCGGGCTCACGAGGCCTCTACCTGGCCGGCTCTGCACTTACCGACGACCTGGCCTCTTCCCACAGCAGGCTGCGGTTTGCTCGACAGTGAGCGCTCTCCGGAAGCTGGACGACGTGGCGCGGAAGAGTGGGCTACCAGATGACTGGGCCTGGATGCGTAGGCCTTCCACTCGATCACAGCGGACTTGCTGGAGACGCTCGAGACAACCGTATCTGACCTCTTCTCAATGACAAGACCTTGGTTGAGCCAGCGTCACGTCGACCGGTCGAGACTTGCTCCGTTCATCCGACCCCAGGCTTCATTTTGCTGGTGCCATCTCAACATGGACTTCTAGGCCACCATCCCCGCCTATAACTGGTGAACACTTTACTTCCACGCGACCTCCACTTGTTTTGTTACCCCTAGGTATCTTAGTGAACTCTAGCTTTGTTCGTGAACTTATCCGTGTATCTCGTGCTATAACTGTCATTGTTTTTTTTCTTTGCTTTGTTATTTCCTGGTCCGTGTATATAAGCGAGTGTTGTTTTCTATAGGTAAAATTTTCCTTGCGTGTGGTTTGCAGCCAGCCTTGTCTTTTATTGAAAGCACCAAGGCGCAACACCTCGGATGCGTTTTCTATCAAACTCTAAAGAACCTAATCATCACACTCTTCAAAGTGAGAGAAATCGTAGACCTCACTAACATATGGTCACTGCACTTTACTCTACATAACACATCTACATCCTGCACTATGCTGGGATTAGGGCTTTTCCAGGTGCACTTCCTGTTGCTGCGCTTTACCTGTACAGTTCCCAGAGCAACCAAGCTACTTTCATTCGAAGTAGCGATGAACAGGATACGGAGTCTCCTTCTATAACTAGCGATGAAGTTCGAAGGGCCTTGAAAGACATGACCAGGGGAAAATATGCTGGAGAAGATGGAATAACAGTCGATTTAATCAAGGATGAAGGTCATATCATGCTTTAAAAGCTTGCGGCAATTTATGCGCAATGCCTCACGACGTCAAGTATACAAGAAAGCTGGAAGAACGCCAACATTATACTCATCCATAAGAAAGGAGACGTTAAAGAATTGAGGAATTATAGTCCCGTTAGCTTGCTTTCAGTATTGTATAAAATAGTCACCAAGCTCATTTCCAATAGAATCAGGGCAACACTTGACTTCAGCGAACAAAGAGAACAGGATGGCTTCATGAAGGGATATTCTATGATGGATCATATTCATGTCATCAACCAGGTAATCGAGAAATCTGCGGAGCATAATGAACCTCTCTATATGGCTTTCATAGACTACGAAAATGCATTTGATTCAGTAGAGATACCAGCAGTCATAGAGGTATAACAGGAGGCATACGTGAATTTCTTAGCACATATCTACAAAGATTCTACAGCTACCTTGGTTCTCCACAAGAAAAGTAGAAAGTTACCTATTAAGAAAGGGGTCAAAATACTCAAGCAATCGCGGACAGTTCGTGGATGAAGGTGGGCATCACTCGGCGTGTCTTCCAGTCACATCTGGGTACCACAGGGAAGTGTATTGGGCCCTTTGTTGTTCCTGTTGTACGCGAATGAAATTGTTGATGTTGTAAAGACGAATGTTCAAATAAGAATATTTGCAGATGATTGTGTCCTGTTTAAAGAAATTACCCACACTACTGACAAAGATGATCTGCATAGTAGCATCAGTGAAATTTTCTATTGGTGCACTCAATGGGGGATGACCTTGAATGTAAAAAAAAGTGTTTTGTTCCCCTTTCCCACAAGAAAACATCCCTCTCTTATAGTTATATGTTAGGCTCCTCTGCACTTAAACAAGTTTCTAACTATAAATATTTAGGTGTCACCCTTTGCAATAACCTGTCCTGGAACCTACACGTGCAAAATATATGTGTCTCTGCTTTCTGTATACTGTGCTTTCTCAAACACTAGCTTAAACATGCCCCATCCTCTGTTAAACTGCTCGCTTATTACTACTTAATTCGACTGAAGCTCGAGTACGCCTGTATTATCTGGGATCCCTACACGCCATGTAACATAAAGAAACTGGAAGCAATCCAAAGATAGACTATCCGGTTTATTTACGACAAATTTTCGACATTCAACTCGCCAACTGAACTGATGAGGTCTAATAATATTCCTACACTTGAATCCCGTCGAAAAAAATACGGCTTGACTTTCTTTTTCAGTTACTTAATAACAAATTGGCACTCGACCCGGCATTGTATGTAAGTCCACTAGTAACGAGACCTACTCGTTAACATCACCAAAATACTCTTAACCTCCTATTTTGCCCGAACAAACCTATTTAAATACGCTTTCTTTCCACGCACCATTATTGACTAGAATAACTTTCCTTTATAAAAGTTCTATCACCATTGTTTACTTTTGTATCAGCTTTATTGCTGTATTGTTGCATCATTTTCTTGTATTGGCATTGTTTTACTTCTTGTGACCTAATATTGTATTTATCCACCCTGCATGGACTTCGTGTCCGCAGTATGTATTAAATAAATAAATAAATAAATAAGTACATGGGTGTTTTTGCATTACGCCCCCATCGAAATGCGGACGCCGTGGCCGGGATTTGATCCCGCTAACTCGTGCTTAGCAGTACAACGCCTTAGCCACTAAGCAACCACGGCGTGTTAGTGTAGATTATTCCATGTTTGCCATATGTCGCAGATGAGATTTATTGCTAGGGATCCCCATTAAGAAAGACGCATAATACCCATGCCACAATTCCCTATAACAACATGAGTTTACTTTTAAACATACATGATCAGTTTATACATGATGCACTTTAAAAAAAGTTTCTACCTTTGTGGAAAATTTCCATTGCCAAACTACACTCATCATCGGTGTAGCGTGCCTTTCCTTTCTCCGATCGCAGCGCGCCCAGTACTTCCAGGTCAGGAACGGCTTGCGCATTATGAGCGTGACACAGCATTCTTGACGAGAAAGTGGTGAACGCGGAGTTTTCACAAAAAATGTGGTTGATCCCTCTTATATAGGAATCGGTATAGAACACGAAAGTGAAACGTGTCTTCACAGAAGTAGTGTAATGTTTATTGCACATTGATATATAATGTCTATTGGTGTTTTGTGGCTAAAGCGCCCTTAGGCGTTGATGCACCCACGCTGACGCCTGGTGGCACGTCTCCTCCATCACGACTACCAACGTCGATGACCATGAGCAACCGTCGTGCATATGGAAGCTGCACTACGCTGCACACGCTAGCACAACGCGAAAGACGAAGCACGTAACTGACACACTAATACAACGCGCAAGACAAAGCACGTAACTGAATCGTCACCGAGTCAAATCAGCGCGTACAGCGCGTCGTAATTGCAGCCTCCGCGATCAACTTCAGAAACATTTTCAGAGCTAATTGCGGAGGCCACGCTCCGCTGTGCTGAGTACGGTGAACGCCACCTAGGTGGCGTTGGTAGTGCTTCTTGATGCCAGCGTCCCTTCGAATGCTGGCATCGAGGCGTCGTAGTACTGAGACCACCGAAGCGTTCACTGTCGGTGCGCGTTAAGGCCGGAATACATGGAGCGAATAACCGGCGTCCGAGCGAAGAACTTCGTCGGGCGGCGAACGTCCGACGGCCGGCGTCAAGAAATTTGCCGTCCGCAGCCGATCTGCCTGTCCAAACATTTTCGTCGGGCGAACGCCGCCGCCGGAAGCGTCTAGCGCGCAGCGGTGGACGAGAGCCAATCAGGAGGCACTAGTTCCGGTCGCAATGCATGCTGGTGTTTCGCGCGCGCGCGCCTTTTCGCGTCGTCTGCAATCGCGTTGGTGTTGCCGTGTCTGCATGTCTCTGCACCGATTGAGTAGTTCCTAGTATGATCTCTCAGGAATCGCGTTGTATTTGTACATCCCATATCCGCTGATCTGCGAGGAAACAGACAAGCAGTGCAAGCTCTCTACAACAACCTTCAACAGAAATCTTCTGATCTCAGAGGCCACATGCTGTCGTCATGCCTATCTCCCGACTTCCCCGATAGATGGCGCTGGCATCGGATATTTCTTTCGCTAGGCTTAGACGCGTTCGAAACGAGAAGCGATCTCGAAAACTACTCAAGGTTATCCATAATACTCTGTCGTCGAAGCGGCCTGAGACTAAGCGAAAGCCGTTTACGCAGTCATTTGCTTCCAACTAAGTGAATTCTACAAGGACAACGCCAAATTCAGTTCGAAGCGGGCGGCCGGGACCGCCGCCAACACGGCGGCCAACGCGCGGCGGCGTTCGCCGCATGTATTGCAACACAGCAAACATCCTGCGTCGTGTCGCCGCGTCGTTACTTGACGCGTGAAGTTCGTCGAGAAAGTTCGCTCCATGTATCCCGGGCTTTAGTGTCATAATGCAGTACTTCTCTTTTCTGCTCGTAGGCGGCGGCACCGCCCCGAGCAAGAGCGCGGGTACACGGAGGAGTGTTAGATATATAAGGCGCGTCTGTGTAGCTCTCTGCGAATGCGTTTGTGGCGCAATGGGTTAAACGCTCGGCGATCTATCGTCGCGGACCGAGAGGTCGTGGGTTCGATTCCCAAATTTTGCATGTTCGTGGAACTTTTTCTTCTGGTTTCTTTCTTTGTACTATGTTCTATGACGTATTTCCGTGACGGAAATACGTCAGTGAAGTCTTGGTGGACCCCGGAATAAAACACTTTCGTGTTAAAAGAAACGCAAGTTGGACAAGCTTCCTCCGTGTGCATTCAATAAAGTTTTTCACACAGACAGAGGACAAGTGCCGATTATTCTCTTTAGGGGCCAATTGAGAGACGCCCCTAAGGGTGCAAACTTTCTTTAGAGTTGGTTGATACATTGCAAAAGCAGTTTACACTCCTGGGGGCGTATCTTTCTCCCGCAACGAACGCACAGGAGAATGGCGGACGAGTCGGAGTGAGTGCCATAAAAGGTGCTGCTCCCACGTGACCACCTTCTTTCGTCATGACGTCCCGAGATGGCACGAGAAGTCACCTCCTGGCAAAACGATACCAAAAGTGCTTCGTAAGAAAGCTATTACAACAAAATATTGATAGCTATTACAACAAAATATTTATGGCACCCTGAGGCCTGCCAAGGATATTTAAGCTTGAAATGCTTTTAGCTCCCGTTGTCGGCGACCTTCAAGTGACCTTGAGCATAGAGCCACAGTCGTTATCCGGGCACTCAAAACGAGAACATGCCGGCTAGTTGCTGACAAAGAAATTTATTTACCCGTAGGCACGCGTATAGTTGCTGACAAGGAAATTTATTTACCCGTAGGCACGCGCACAACTGTTGTATGAACGTATACAATGCAATATAACCATAGAGAAAGAAAAAAAAGTTAAGAGAGGACACTCCGCGAAATCTGGCCTCAGGAAGTACGTCACGACCCCGTAACAAACTAGTGCTCTCACCAAACGCCAGAGGACGCAAGTGCGAAAAACAAAAAAGTTATCATCAATTAAACAGAATGTTTTTTACAAAATAATAATTATGCGCCTATATTTGACATGTTATTTATACATAAAAACAATTTATTCAACGCACCTTACGTGGTTATTTTTGTTCAGCCGCACTGCCATAAGCAGCATCTACGATTTCGCGCCGAGAGTACTCGCCATACCAGCATGCGACAAGCCCAGGCATGACCATAGGCATGACAGCGGGAAGGTTTCGTCAACGTCGGCTGCTTCGGTGTTTTCGTGTGTGAGACAGCAGGTGAGGTACGTTTTCAAGCGAAGCTTGTTGAATTACATGTTGTTGGGCTAGTTGGGTCATTGAATCAGAAAAAGGTTACAACTGCGCGAATAAGACGCCATGTAAGAAACATAAACACGCCCACACGCGTTGCGCTTCGTGTGGGTGGGCGTTTCTGTGTTTCTTACGTGGTGTCTTATTCGCGCAGTTGTAATCTTTTTCTGGAGCTTGTGAGGACGGCGAGGTTTGCTAAAAAAACAGTTTGCGGCTGTATGCGGCGGCAAGACGTGAACATTGTGCAACGTATGCAGAATCGCGTTCGGCTCGATGGAACGGAACGCCTCCGTCCCATCGTGGAACGCGTACAAGAACGCGTACAAGATTTCGCCCTAGTATAGCAAACTGGGGCACGGCGTCAAGCCGAGGCGACGCGTGCTGTGCGCTGAGCTCGGTGCGAAACATTAGGGAGTTTTCGAATAGCGTACGAAAAGCTTGCGGCGTAGCGGCGAACGCGTCGTACGCTCGCGGGCTCCCCTTAAGTGAAGCCCGCAGCGCTACGCCCGCAAGCTTTGCTTTCGCTATTCGAAAACTCGAAAACTCCCTGTTGAGGAGCGGTCGCTGGGCCTCGCATGCTTCACGACGCGTTTCCCGAAGCCTCGGACCACGAATAAATCCTGGTGTGCATTTACTGACATTTTCAGACCGCGCTGATGCCATGCCGTCCGGCGGTCCAAGCTACGGCAGCTACTGCTGTGTTTCGTGGTGCTTGAACAATGGCAGAACCCACAAGAAGCCAGGGACGAGTTTCTTCCGCATACCACGGGACGGCAGGTGCGCTAAAGCTTTTGTATGGTTTGCATGTCTTCAAGGTTACTTTTCGTGCTTGCTCAGTGAGGCTAACAATAACAAAATCACTGTTCGAGCACTTCGCCTTCAGCTGATAGTTCATTGCCGATGCAGGATGACAGCATGGATGCAGTATGCCGGACGAGATGATCTCCTGAGTAAGCCGGCCAGCCTATTGTACGCAACGTACAGGGTTTGCAGCGACCATTTTACTGCTGAAAGTTTCATGGACCCTGGGCACACAAGGCTTACAAGAATGGCTGTTCCCAGTGTGCAACCAATTGCACCATGTAAGTGATTGACAGAAACTCAATTATCTGCGATAGCAACGTTGAAGCATGAAGTTCGCTTTTTTTTTCTCATTTTGGGCAAGTTGCTCTTAAGAACAGCCAACACACTGTATTTTTGCTTTTCTGATATATTGTGTCGTGTGGTTTCTGTACGCTTTTTCTTTTCTGTGCATTACTTCTGTTAACCCGAGTCGTGACTCGGGACTTTATTGCTGTGTATACGTCACTTCTTCCTTCTTTATCAACTTTGTGCGCTGAGTTTTTGCCATAGATCCATATAGATCCTTACCCACTTGCCCAGTGCGTCATTCTTCACCAGCTTGTCGGCTACTGCCAACTCTAGCGATGTGTGCGTTGTCTGTGTTCTCACTCTATTTGTTAGAATTTATTTGTAAGTCTAGATGCATTTGTTGTCTACTTTGCATTTCTGTGCGATGTTCTTCTCATTTTGTGCTTTTTATATGCTCAGCCTCTACCTTGCCTTGGAATAAAAACATTGCGGGTACTCTGTCTCTTTGATTGATATATAGATTGACCGCTTGTTCCAAAAGAAAAGCGCGATGAATAAAGCCGTAGTGAATTATGATTACCTGCATATCTTTCTATTATAACTTAGTCGAAATAAAGATTACGTCATGACCTCAATTCGCACGCACAGTTTTGAGCTAAAACAAATAGGGAATCGCTAAATCAAAACGACAAACAATAGCATTGCTATTTGGGCGGAGAAAAGTGGTCTGAAATCATTAACTTTCGCCATAGCCAAACGTCGGTTGCGCACAGTAATCCAAAATTCGCGCCAGTGAAACCGAAACGGGAAGCGCAGGCCAGTTGCTCTCACCAACCACCAGGTGCGCTAGAGTCGATTGGGCCGCCGGGGTCTATGGGAGTGTCCACTCTTTACTTTTTTTTCTTTCTCTATGATATAACGTACTACACATGCAATACAGTTGCGAGGGAAAAACGAGAGCATCCGGGCAACCATTCAAAAGTTACGAAAATGCGGTCTCTGGCCCCCAACCCTTTCTACAGGACCGCATTACATACGCTAGTTACTCTCGGAACAAGCTACAAAAAATATTGCTTCCGAGTTCTTCCTAAGGTTTCTTCGCAATATCACTCAAGCTGTAACTTCTAGTACGCTGAAGTTTTATTTGTCATTTTCAATAGCGACATTCAAAAGGCAGATACAGGGCACCTAAGGCCGCACATTTGCAGCTGACCACTTCGATGCGACAAGAACAAAAAGTGGCGACAGACGCCGAGCGCGTTGGACTGTTGCTAGACGAAACGCGGTTGAAGGCGGGGGCAGCAAAAGACACCATATGGTAGTCGTTTCATGCTTACATATATTCCCGCTTACGGGAGAGCCAGCCTTTTTAGGGGTGAAGCTCCTTAGGGTGTGGGTCGTTCCCTACTCTGTAGTAGTAGTAGTAGTAGCAGTAGTAGTAGTAGTAGTAGTAGTAGTAGTAGTAGAAGTAGTAGTAGTAGTAGTAGTAGTAGTAGTAGTAGTAGTAGTAGTAGTAGTAGTATGTAGCCACCTCTAGTTTATGAATTGCTCAATAGGTGGCGTTGTGTGTCCGTAGCCACCTGTAGTTTTACGAAGTGTTCACTAGATGGCGTTCCGGTTCCACTTCCGGTTCCGGTTCCACTTTGCGCCGGTTCGGTGCGAACGCGGGCAAAACGCCGACGGCGTCGACAACAGTTATGCGCGTTGCTGGCTGCATGTCCGTGTTTATACAGCTGATAAAGCTACCTTGACTCGACCCCATGGCTGTTTCGCATACTACTCAGGGTTCCCCTACGGGAAGATGGTGTAATTTTCTCTCTCGTTCCAGACGCGCGCTCTCTTTATCTCTCGTCCGTAGCTGTGGTTTACCCGAATGATCCCCCGGTGCTTCGCCCACTCATCATCATTCACTTCGTGGATATGCTGTGATTTTTATTGCGATAGCAATTATATGGACACTCCAAAGCAGATTTCTGCCGTCGGCGTCGCCGTCGTCGTCGCCGTTGCCGTGAGGTTCCGTATGACGTCAATGGAGATGAAATCGTCGCCGCGCGCCGCCGAACGCTGTATGTGCGAGTGAAAGGGCGCGAGGGACGCGCGCTTTCACGGGGAGTGAACCCACGGCGGAGAACAAACGCGCGTTCTGCGCCGTGCTCCCTTAAGGGCTGCAGAAGTAGGCGTCTCTTTCCTCCTTTACAATCACCATATATGTAGAGCAAACGCGCCTTCTTCCGACGCCCGAAAGGCGGTGGGGGGGGGGGGGGGAGGGAAGGGAGGTGACGTTTAGCTGTGGCACCAAGTGCCTATTTATATCAGAGGCTCCTGCAACAGTCGGCAACGCCGCACGCATTTTGTGCGAACGCGGGCAAAACGCCGACGGCGTCGACATTAGTTCTGCGTCTTGCCGGTGCTGCTGCATGTCCAAGTTTATACAGCTGATAAAGCTACTATCATTACTCCGTATAGCTCTCTACAAATTTGCTATCGCAATTGATGCTTCGCCTTTCAGGTGAAACTGCGACCACATTTTTTTAAAGCGAAGCTTTATAGGTGGTGGTGACACGCTGAAAGGTGGGGCGATCCTGGTGGTAGTGCAGTAAGGGTCCAAGCTCAATAGCACGTAGCAGTGACAAAAAGAAAGAGAGAAAGAGAGAGAAAGAAATAAAGAGAGAGAGAAAGAGAGAAAGAACGAGAGAAAGAAAGAGAGAGAGAAAGAAAGAAATTCACCAGGAAGGTCAGATACACACAGGACAAGCTTCGCTTACGTCCATTTTTTCGACAGAGGAAGGGCTGGTGATGTTTCTAACGTTGCAAGGTCGAATGCATCCATTTAACAAAAAAAAAAAAGAAAAGAAAGAAGTGGAAAGGTCGAAATTGTACTACTGTTAGTGCTCCTTTAGCGAGGCCTAGACGAGACGTTCACCAATACGCCAAGGGTCCGCCGCCGCCATCGTGGCGCCAGATGCCGGCGGTAAACACGATCAGCATGCCCGGAGCGCGGCGCACGCTGCCGGTATCCGTGGGAAGAATGCCGGCGAAGGCCAGTCCGTCTCAGTTGATGATTGATGCTGTATCAGGTGCGGGGTTCGGGGCAGCGACGCGAAATGGAGTGGCTTCCGACAGACAAGCACATAATCTTTCCCAGCGGGCTAACCTGTTTTATTCACATCTCCTCGATCGTTGCTAATAATTGCCAAATTAATGGAATAAACGTTCGCTGAGAATCAGCCTGCTTTGCTGACCATGACGGGTTCACGCACAAGTTAAAGTCATCTTGATGTGTTAACGCTTGCCAATTACACGTCTTTAACATATATGCCGTTATTACATTCAGTATTTCTGCATATTGCCTTTTATTATTAAGTTCTCACCTGTGTATTATGTCATAGAAATAATGCTCTTTGCCGGCCTCTGCTTCGGCAATATGTTGCTTTTTTTACTTAGCTAAACTTGCTCATATTTAAGTACATTATAGACTATGCAAACAAAAGAACACCTTGTGATTCAGCATACTATAAATTGCGCGTTATTTCAAAGTGTGAGTGTCGCCCCCACCCCTTCCCACTCTCTACCCCTATAATACTGCCCTCGGACCCTAGAGAATAAGTACCACGCAGTAACGCGCACATAAATTAGGTCGCCATAGGGTTAGATATGTTGATATGCATAGGCTGATTCAAGACAGGGGTTATTGCAGATCGTTGGGTGATGTCTTTGCCTTACAACAGTTGTGGCGATGATAATCACACGCTGAAGTAAAGATGGACTAAGGCGGACACATGACGGAGACGTACTACGACTTGTGGTTTTCTACCTCTACCAGGACAGCAGCGAATATGTTGCCTTTACTTCCTTTTATATCTAGTTAAGAGCGTTAAAGTACCTAACTCGGGCGTCTGTTAGAGTTTCGTCCAAGTGAGTGTCAGTAAATGCTTTCCTTATGCATCATTCGTCTTCTGGGTCTAAATATTTTTGTTTTTAACGCTAGTCTAATCTCTTGGGGTCGGATGCTTGTCTTTACTCGCACTACTTTCATCATGGTCGTTCTGCGATATCAGGTTAGCTCCTTTGTTGCTCTTGCAGCCGTAGGGGTCGCCTTTGCTCATGAATAGATTAAAACAGCGTTGCTTTTGATAAATTTTGGATGTGTTCTCGCTCTGAAATCTTCGTCCTCAAGAACTGCATAGTTTTGCTTGCTTCTTTCCGTATAGAACTTTCCATTACCTAAGTGAAGTTTCCGTACTCTTATAGGATTGCATTGCCGTTTAAATACTGGACCACCCCTATAACCCCCCCCCCCCCCCACACACACACACACACACACAGAGACACATTACTTCACATTAACCCTCCGTCACTCGTGCAAAGTTTGTGGCATCTGTCCCCTTTTTCTTGCGATAGCAATTATATGGACACTTCAACCGGATTTCTGCCGTCGGCGTCGCCGTCGTCGTCGCCGTCGCCCTGAGGTTGTCTATAGATAAAATCTTCGCCGCGCGCCGTATGCCCGAGCGGAAGCGTGCGGGGACGCGCGCTCTCACGGAGAGCGAACGCACATAATCTCCCACGCGCAAGCAAGGAAGCGGGAAGCCAGCGCCGGAGGGAGCGGGGGGGGGGGGGCGCACTTCTACTCTGCCAACAACCGCGCTCGTCGCTCCGCCCGCACCGTCTCTTATCTCCCCACGGCTCTGGCCTTTATGCGCCGTGCATTCGCCGCTCAGTTTCCGTTGAAGTGATAGACCGCACGTACCTTCGCCGCTGCGGCGTTTGCGCTTGCTGCCAGCGTTTTGACAGTCGTTGTCTGCAGTCATTCAGTGTGATCTATTCATGTTTGTTTGTGCGCGCTCACACCACGCTTGTTCATTCAGTTAGTAATAGTCGGGCCACATTTTCCAACGCACGCTACACATGCAATGCTGCCCGGATCGGCAGTGCAGCGCTACAGGTGTGTCCCTTCACACGTGCTGCCCACGGGAAGCGCTTCTCATCAACCCCACCGTTTCACACCCACCTTCTCGTGGTCATAGAGTCTCTCTTCATGTCGGTCTACTTACGCCGCAGCACACCTGCTTACTTAATCAGGTCATGTTTACTACAATTCATATTGCTACCAAAGCCGCTCACCTTACTTCGTATGACATTGCTGTGTTGCTATCGCATTCATTGCTTCGCCCTTAGGGCGAAACTGTGACATTTTTCTATCTACGAGTAGGCAAGCTAAATAAGCTATCAAATTATTAATGCGAAATCATTATATGGCTCATGATCTGGCGGCGTGGCCGGAAGTGGTACAAAAAGTCACGTGGTCACACACATGCGCTCGTGCCACTGCTCGCGCGTTCGTCGTCGTCTTCTTGCACAGCTGGCTCCGACGCCGCTCATCATGCCATCGTTTCCATACTGCCCCTCCCTTTGCGAAGGCTCTGACGGCACTGGCCCACTCCTAGTCGGTGAGGCGATTTGGGTGAGTTCTGCGTATGATTCGATGGACGAACCTTTGACTGAATTCTCAGTCAATAGACGAGGCAACCTAAAGTTTGCCCGCGCGGCACCAGCGCCGCCTACTCCCCTGGCGGAAGGATGGAAGTGTCCAAGGTCGCCGCCGGGCCAGGCGCGCGCCGTGTTCTCTACGGCGCGAGCGATCGCGTGCGTTGTTTTCGCGACGGCGAGCGCGACCTCATGAACCAGGAAAGGTGGCACGCAATACTGCTATGTTGTTCATTGCCACAAGAGCCTCGAAAGGTCGAAAGCCACCCGTGAAGTCCTACAGAATTCCGGGGAGGTGGTACGAGGAAGACAGACGACAAGCGTGGATAACTGCAGTGCGCCGAGTCAAGTCAGTCACGTACTTTCGCATTCGCGTGCAACTATCACGGCCGCTCGATAAAAACGCAATAGTAATATGCCTGTATTTAGCGCATGACCGTTTGTTTAGACGTGCCACGTAGTTGAATCGTACAGTGACATCCGCCGTGTTAGCTTAGCGGTAAATGCATACGTATAGCACCGCTAAGCTCGACGACGCGAGCTCGATTCCCGGCCACGGCGGCCGCATTTCGATGGGTGCGAAATGTAAGAATACAGTTCTTACCATGTACTTTGATTTTTTGCAAGTTAAAGAACCCCCCGCGGTCAATTTTATTCCTGAGACCCTCCATTACAGCGTGCCTCATGATGATATTGTGCTTTTGGCACGTAAAACCTACGAATTTAATTGATTGTACTGTTCGTTCACTCGCGATCGGCAAAGACGAGCTCAAGATAATTATATCCTTTTTCCAAACGCTGCAACTTAAATTCCCAGTTGTACAAGCAACAAATAGGGCCGCACGTTACTTGTATTGTGTGTGGTGGCAATCCATATTTAATGCAAGCTGCGGTCATCGCATGCGTCGGTAAGTGGCAGATCGCAAAGCAGCTGCCCGAGACGCGCGCGTTATGTTTGTTGCTTGGCCATGCTTTCTGGGTTCACAATATCCAAGCATGTTTTAAAGTAATTGCCACCTTGCACATTCTTCCTTCTTCACTCTTCCTGCCAAGAATCTTCGTTTCGTGTAGTAGCCGGTCATCGTAGGGAACTTACTTTTGCTGCGGCGGGGCATTCGCCCGACGAGTAACTAGATTTGCTTTGATGAGGCATGTATCGCTAATTCTTGCGCTCGTGCTGGTCCCAAGGTAATCGCTGGTTACCCTGATCTGTGTTCATTTCGCGGAGAAGTTTGTACGAGTGATTTCTCATGACCAGTGAAAAGATACCTTGCTCAATAATGCAATGAGTTGCCATGACTCTAACATCTGCCTTGAATGAGGCATAATATAATATTCATTAAATATTTATGCAGCATGATGTGACGTATTATGCACATATGTAGTACTTACATCGTTAATTAATTTTATTGGCTTATTGGTGCCTAATGCATGTGTTCGTTCTGTTCCGACAGTGCTGACGCCACTCCCTGGGAGCCAAATTGAGAGCAGCCGTGTGTGCGCACCCAGCGACCAACGAAACCAACCGCAGTCGTCACCGTCTCTGCGCATCTCTGCAAGCATGCATGACCGCTTTGTGACTGCATCATAGAGATATAAATGTGACTAAATAACTCAACTCGGTGTGTACCTTCAACTCGATGTCGTATACAATCTTGCTGGACAGCCTCCGACGCGCATCTTGGCTTTCACTGTCACATCACCGCCCACAATTTGTTCAACACCACACACGTGTGGAAGCAGACGCTCCCCTTTCTTGGGGTTACCGCCACGAATAAAGCTGTTGGCGTCGGCAAACGTCTTGAAACCGCACTGCAGTCTTTGCATCACTGTTCAGCAAGCAGGCGATCTGCCGCCATCGAAAACGGAGCGCCGTGAGCACGAGCAGCGAAGGATAGCGCGGGCGAAACAATGTAAACAAAGCGGAGACTGCACCATGGCGCGACCGCGCTTCTTGAAATTTCCACATTGGGGGCGCTGTTAGGAGGCGCAGCAGCGCCTTCTGGCGATCGTTTTCTCGTCTATAGCTGCGCCCGGCTCTTTTGGACGTGCACGCAAGCACGCGAACGAGGCCGAGGCACATGATGGGAGAAATGATACAAGGCAACGTGAAAGCAATGCCATTAGGTTTCATAAATGAAGCCGTCATCAGGAAGACGTCGCAATGCTTTCGCATTCATCTACGTAGGGATACCTATAGACGGTTTCATGCTCGCGATAACAGCAGCGAGCGCGCCGCCCCCAAGAAACTTCCGGTCACGTGCCTTATCAGTCTTCTATGTTTTAACGCATGGTCTTCTTTTCCAGTTACACTTCGCAGCTACGTCAGCGGGCAAAACCGGAAGCCATGCAGGGCCTATGTTTGTAAACAGTGAAAGGGTCTATAGGTGCCCTTCGACTTTTTGGAACTGGAAGTTGCTCATGCATTACTGAACCTGAGAAGTAACATGAGATATTCGAGTGTGCAACGAGATGTCGATGCAGCGTAACAAATACTACCTGTGCTGGCCTCGCGGATCGCACTTGACTGGATCAAAGCGTCCGCTATCCAGCTAGAGAACGGGTCGAACCCAACTGAACATTTGAAACCAACTTTAGTTACACTGCGAAGGGAAGAAAAAAAGCAAGCTAAAAGACACAAAACGTTCAGTTTTTAGCCCGTAAAAAAGTGGTCCTGTCTCTAGAGTGAGTCTGGCCGTTGCGCGTTTCTCAAACCGCGGTTTCCGTCCCCGTTGTCGTCCGGGAAAGGCCACCCGACACGTCGCAGCGTCGTCGCTGGGTCACTTCCGGGAACCGAACGAAGGGAGCGGTTCCTTTGTCTCGCGCACAGCTTGGAGTCCGCGGGAGGGGGGAGGGGGGTCAGTGAAAAAGAAAGCAATAAAAAAAAAAGCAAGGCTGGCTTCCCTCTTGAAAGTCCGGCCGTGCGTTCGCGATGCGCACTGCGTTTAGCGTCGTTTTCCCATTTTCAAGAAAGCGAATTAACGCCTGTGTCCGACATCGACTGGCGCGAACACAAATGAATTGTCCCATTGAAATGTTTTCACAAAAATTAATTTAAATAATCTTTTATGGAGAAAGTGGATTAAATCGTTAAGTTCAAGTGTTTAAACGCATGTGTATTGCGCCCTTTAAGTGCACCGCCTCACTCTGCGTTCGCAATATTTTCCATACTCGCTAAAGCTAGAGCCATCACTTCCTAAAAAAAAATTAAATTATGGGGCTTTACGTGCCAAAACAAGTTCTGGTTATGTGTTACGCCGTAGTGGGGGACTCCGGAAATTTGGACCACCTGGGGTTCTTTAACGTGCACCTAAATCTAAGTACACGGGTGTTTTTGCATTTCGCCCCATCGAAATGCGGCCGCCGTGGCCGGGATTCGATCCCGCGACCTCGTGCTCAGCAGCCCAACACCATAGCCACTGAGCAACCACGGCGGGTAGCCATCACTTCCTCCACGCATGACATGCTACAAAAGAATGTATATATACGCTTACCATTCTGATGAATATGATTGGTATGTTTCAGGGAGAGAATGTCGTCACTATATATGTCTTGCAATGGTCATTCCAGCATTCAAGCAGTATACTATGGAGGATATTTATTCACAATGCATAACTTCTAGAAATTGTCTCTGGCAGATCGCACGATTGTAATCCCGGAAGTGGATTGCTTGAGGAGGCTGACATGACTTGCTTAATAAATGGTAACCGATATAATGGACTAATTAGCACTATTTTCTATATTAAGTTTTCAACTAATTAACGATAATTACAATTTACTAATTGTAGCTGGTGAGTTTGCAAGACACTAACTTTCCAACAAGTTTTTCGATAAGCGCCGCAAAAATTGGAGCAAGAATGCACTGCTGTTTGCTTACTTAAAAAAAAAAACGCCGTCTCATGATTGAAGCACTAAATGACCAGAAACGACAGATGTTGGAAACCTTAAATATGAATATGTGGGTACCAGGCCATCGATTTTTTTTCTAAATTCATGTGCTTTGCAAGCTTTCTTAAACGCTTAACTAACAGTAATACGTACGTGGCTAAAGTAAAGAGGTATAAACTTCATTACTTAAAATGTGCCATTAGTAAATAATACATTTCGTTTTATCGTGCAAGTAATGTCCGCCTACTCGAGCATTTTAACACAGAATACGCCTATTCGAGCATTCTAACAATACATTGTGTGGCCTGGCACAGGCGTTTTTTTTTTCTCTGAATTCTGCAGTCTAAAAACCAGCCTCCGCATGAGTGAAAAACATGAAAATGCAATATTTGTGCACGGCTGAATTGAAAACGCGACAAAAATGGGGCGAGACGGGAAGGGCGACAACAGGTAACGCATGCATTGCATTCAGTAAACAATATGCACTCAGTTGCCCTTGCATTCAGTAGATCAAAATTCTACCAGATTAGATTAACTGTCAATGCACTGTTAACTTAATCGAAGCCAACTATTAAATGCGCAACTTCAATAGGTGATTGTGCCTAGCGCACGGATATGCCATTTGAGCGATAGCGGGTTACGATGAACATAAAATTACGAAGATGCATTACCTCAGAGTAATTACCAAGCGCTCCGCTGATGACAAGCACGGTCGAAGGTGGGTTCTGTGCACGTCGATGCGTGGTCGTACGAGGTTTTCGAGAAAGTTAAACTGTTGTGGTGACATCTGCATGAAGTTGTGAAACATGACAGCCTCTGCTACCCTGATTGTGGAAGTCACCGTCCACCACTCTATCTTGCTTGCTTGCTTGCTTCCTATACCATGGCGCATACCCACCACGGGTGATTGGCCAAAAAGCCGGCGGTGGGGCGGGGGGGGGGGGGAGAAAACATTAGGGAAAAAGTATTGTGAGGGAACAGTTGAAATTATTCAATGAAACTAACTGATGTTAGAGCCGTATTTTATTTTATCTTATAGGGAATGGTGTGCTTTTTGGAAGGAAAGCAAGGTAGAAGGTAATAAATTCCAATCAGTTTAATTGGAGTTGTCGACAATATCAAATAATCAATCAGTAAATTAACGTAAATTGGAATTTTGTAAAATAATAAACAATATATCGGTAAATTAACTAGGTATTCTCCTTGTGTCACCAAGGAGCTCTCATACGGCCCTGCATACGTTCCTGTGGCTAAACCCCAGTGTATATGCTCCAAAGGATAGAGTATTTTCAGTGTTTATAGCGATGCCTCATTTTCGGAACGGAATTTCAAAGTATTTCTTTCTCTGGATTGCGAATCGACGGCAGTTTAATAAATAATGATCAATGGTTTCAAGTTCTTTGCAGAAATGACATAGAGGGGACATCGCCAGACCAGACCTGTGTAGATAAAAATTTAGGGTTGGAATACAGCAATTTAAGTGTGGGACACCATTGATTATTCGAAGGGTAAAGCAAATGCTTTAAGTCTGTGATTTGGAATGTCCGTTTGGCAGATTAATTTAAGAGACATAGTTTTCTAGCCCTAGCCGCGGGGATATAAGCAGATGTCGGCAGAACATGCATGACTGGTCCATGTAGGGATGTACGTGCGAGTGCGTCGGCCATTTCATTTAAAAACAAACCTCGGTGACTTGGTACCCATATTAAGCGCACCAGACGTCGAAGGGATTAATCTTTCTAGTTCGTTCAAAACTGTATCGTCTGAGGATGAGGTGAGTGATGTGCGCACTGACAACGAATCGGTTACTATTACAGCTGTCGAAGAATTTCCAGGAAGAGTACGAAGCGCTAATATGATTGCTCATAATTCTGCCTGAAATATAGGTGTAAAATCAGGCAGTCGCATTGAATATGACCAGGATAGCGCCTCATAAAAAATGCCTACACCCGCTTTCTCATCACACACTGATGCATCCGTCGCTATTACAGTATTGATTTTCATTTGTGCTAAATGATCTTGCAGTAATTCGCTTAGATATTTAGTTGGTAGGAGTTTAGCATTGGAAGGAAATATGTCATCAAATTCAATTCTAATAGCATTTACGGGTTTTTTGAGGAGAATGATCTCGCGTATCTGAACCTTTAATGGTTCTAGTTGAGATTGCACAAGAACCTGCGGATCGTATAGACGGGACCATGTTTCTTCCAAGAACGCAGATCTTTCCGCAATAAATACATACTGCGATCGTCTCAATGAAGATGTGTAAATGTTTAAGTAGGTTTTTACTGTAAGGATGCGGAATCTGCTAACGAGTGTGGGTAATCGCGCTTCTTGATATAATACATTATTAGCAGCAAATTTTGGCAATCCAAGACAAATCCGGAGGGCCTCTCGCTCTAGAAGAACGAGGGGGTTGATCTTGTATGCTGGACCACCAGAGAATAAAACACACTGAAATTCCAATATGGGTCGAACATACATACAATAAATCATTATGAGAGTATCTCTGCGTAGGCCAGAGCGGCGGTGACCGAGTTTTCGAATCACGCCAACAGCGCGCGCTGCCTTAGACGTAACATGTTCGATGTGGTTGCGCCAACTAAGTTTTTGATCGCATATAACGCCTAGATACTAAATGAAGTCGCGCTGAGGGATTATTTCTTGACGGTGTTGAAGGGAGACATTAACCGGTATATTCAAGGGAAATACAAGCAAGGCACTCTTGCTAACGTTTAATGTCATACGAATATCATCAAGCCAATCTTCAAGTATTGCTAGATATGATTGTAATATCCTTTGCAGAGAGTGAATGTCACTCGCTGACGCAAGGAATGCGACGTCATCTGCGTAAACATACACTTGTACATCATCACACAGTGAAATTGAGCTCATTAGAATATTAAACAAAATGGGAGAAGAACGGAACCCTGTGGAACTCCACGGACTGATTATATTTTGACGTCGAAACACCGCCTTGTGAGCAATAGAATTTTCTACATCTTAGGAATTCATAAATCCAATTTGTTATATATGGAGGAACATTCATGCTTTTTTTGGATATTGAGGAGAATGATATGCTCTACACTGTCGTATGCCTTAGCTATATCAAGAGCTACTAGCGCTGCAAACTGTCGCCTGTGACGAGCAAGCTTAATACGTCCCTCCAAATCAACGTGCGCGCACCAAATCGAGCATACCGGTCTAAATCCGATCTGACATAAGCTCAGTAATGTGTTAGTAGTTAAAAACCTCATTATACGGATGTATAACACTCTTTCTATTAGTTTCATAATGTTAGATGTTAATGCAATGAGCCTTATGTTGTCCATATGCAATCCCGCTCCTTGTTTCTTAAATAGGGGGAGAATATTAGCAAGCCTCCAATCTGTAGGAATCCAACTGTTCTTTAGGGAGTAGTTGATGATATTGAGTAGGTCCTGTGGAGACACGACAAATAATATTTTTAGCATGCTCGTTGTTATGCCATCTGGACCTGGAGCTGAGGCAGGTAGCAGTCTTACAACGTGCGAAAGCTCTTCAATCGTCACATTTATAAAACTGTCCTCGGATGCAATCCTGACAAAGTTGAATTGTAACTGAGCTGTAAAACGGTTTTCTAATCCTCTGGCAATATTTCCCAATGATTCTGATAATTCTTTAGACGATAGGCTTACTGAATCAATATTTACTGGCTGTTGGTATAGCCTTGCGAAAACGAAGAAACCTAAAAAGCGCTTTTTTATTGCCATTATTTGACAGAAAATTAAATCGTTTTCATCATAATTACTTTTTGATAATGAAACTGTTCGGTTAAACGTAGCTGCAGCATATGTATAGTTACTCCAATTTGTAGGGCATTGGTTAAGAAGTTTCTTCCACGCAGCCTTTCGGCGTCTATAATCTCGTGCACAGTCAGGGTTCCACCAGGGACAGCCAGAACTACCTTTTGCTTTCGATACTGCAAACTCAGATTTTTTTCGGGTACCCTTCAAAACCACGCAAAGGCGCATAGCTTTAGTATCTCTCTCCATACCTATCAAAGATGCTAACGTGGACTGTAACGTTTTCCTAAATTTTGAATAGTCCACAAATATATATGAATTCCGTATTCTTAAGTCCTATAAAATGCACGTAAAACAAAACAATATGTTGCTTAGAGACATCGCTAACTAACATGAAAATCCCACAAATTACCCAACACGATGTCATGAACACTGGCACGTTCCACACCCGCGCACAAATTATGGATTCCAAACACTTAGTTATGCATTACCATATACTTTAAATAAGTTTAAAATTACGCAGGAAATCATAACCAAGAATGTACTCTGTGTTTTCTGCCCTGCACTGCCAAACACAATAGGGATATGGGAGCTTTGTCAAGCTGCTTTTCAGCGGCTTTTACTCCCATACACCTCAAACATGTTGTATGTAAACATGTTGGAAATAAATTCAATTCAAAATTCAATTCAATACATGTACTTCATTATCTAAAGAAATAAAGGGCAGACAGTACAAATCAGTATAGAACGGTGATCACTACTTGTGGCGTCATCAACGACAGCCCAAGATGAGGATGATAAACTTGAGCTAGCATAAGTCTAGGACAGAGCGCGACTGACAGCACTCGTTAGCAGATTCCGCATCCTTACAGTAAAAACCTACTTAAATATTTACGCATCTTCATTGAGACGATCGCAGTATGTATTTATTACGAAAAGATCTGCGTTCTTTGAGGAAATATGGTCCCGTCTATACACTCTATCTAATAACACTTGCGGCACCCAAACAGTTCTTCTTCTTCGCCTTCTCTTCCGATAAATGGCAAACAAAGTCAAAACATCATTTTGCGTTTGCAATGCGTCGACGTCGCTTAGCACTCGTCTGCTTACAGGTGCCACGTTGAAATCCACTGAGACGCCACTGGCCAACTCATGTTTTGATTGGCCGGTCTTAAGATGCGTAACGTACATGCAACTGACAATGTGAGCGACCAACGTTGTTAAGGATCTCAACGCTTGTAACGCGCGATACGGGCTTTACGGCATATGCGCGCTTTTCTAACGTTACGAACGCAGTCTGAACATAACTTTGCAGTCTCTAGAGCCGATTGTGCAGAGAAAACTTTCGGCAGCCCATTGTATGCGCCCAGGGCTGCATGGGCTAAAAGGGCTGCAGATCCGGGCCGCCGACTGTTAAAAATGCTTTTTAGATGAGCGCCTCAACAGTTTTATTGGTCCCCTCGCCAGGGCCCTGTCGGAAATTGTAGTTCTACAATAGAAGTTCTAAAGAGTCGTCCACAGAGCATTCTACCATAATAATTCTTATGTAGGGTTTGGCAGTAGCTGAAATAGAAGCAGAGAATGTGCGCTGCGATGAGGAAGACGCGCCATTCGTGTCTTGGCTCGACGTTCCTCTCTTCTTTCACGTGAGAGACGACGTATCACCTCCTAGCACTTGCTCGTATTCGTCTAGGCTGTATGTCACATATGTATAAGCATAACATTTAATTGTGTTCATGTATAACTAAAATTTATGTGCCTTTACAGTAAAACACGTTTTTTTTTTGCCTGAGTGATGGCAATATGGGATTTCATGTAGCTTCACGGTTAAATGATAGCGACGGGCCCCTTAGACAATAAGCATTATTTAACAAGATAACAGAAGAAAGGAAGCACGTTTTCTCAACGCAGAAACGCTACAAACGTTATATTGCCACTAGGTGTCAAGAGCCGGCGTTAAGAAAAGTTACGACTGGGACGCGCGCTCTGGAAGATGCGGGCGCTGAGAAAGAAGAAGTTGAGACAGCGAACGCAGGTTTAACAGACTTAAACCATTTGCTTTACCCTCGCGACAATCAATGGTGTCCCAGACGTAAATTAGAAATCTACCTCACAAAATTACGATGCCGTATTCCTCGCCTAAATTTTTATCTACACAGGTCTGGTCGGCCGATGTTCCGTCTTTGTTATTTCTGCAAAGAACCTGAAACCATTGATCATTTTTTATTAACCTCCCGTCGATGCGCAGTCCAGAGAAAGAAATACATGGGAATTCTATTACGAAAATTAGGCATTGCTATAAACACGGAAAACATTCTATCATTTGGGGCGTCAACATTGAGCTTCAGAATTCTCGATTGCATGATTGAAACATGTCATCAATCAGGCAATCGAGAAATCTGCGGAGTATAATCAACCCTCTATATGGCTTTCATAGATTATGAAAATGCATTTGATTCAGTAGAGATACCAGCAGTCATAGAGGCATTGCGTAATCAAGCAATACAGGAGGCATACGTGAATATCTTGGCAAATATCTACAAATATTCCAGAGCTACCTTGGTTCTCCAGAAGAATAGTAGAAAGTTACCTATCAAGAAAGGGTTCAGGTATGGAGACACAATCTCTGCAATGCTATTCACTACATGCTTAGAACAAGTATTCAAGCTCTTAGACTGGGAAGGCTTAGGAGTGAGGTTCGACGGCGAATATCTCAGCAACCTTCGGTTTGCAGATGACATTGTCCTATTCAGCAACAATGGAGACGAATTACAACAAATGATTGAGGACCTTAACCGAGAAAGTGTAAGAGTGGGGTTGACGATGAATATGCAGAAGACACAGATAATGTTCAATAGCCTGGCAAGGGAACAAGAATTCAGGATCGCCAGTCAGCCTCTAGAGTCTGTAAAGGAGTACATTTATCTAGGTCAATTACTCACAGGTGACCCTGATCATGAGAAATAAATTTACAGAATAAAATCGGGTTGGAGTGCATACGGCAGGCAATGCCAAATTCTGACTGCGAGCTTACCACTGTCGTTGAAAAGAAAAGTGTACAATCATTGCATTCTACCGGTGCTAACATATGGGGCAGAAATTTGGAGGTGAACAAAGAAGCTCGAGAACAAGTTAAGGCCCGCCAAAGAGCGATGGTACAAAACATGTTAGGCCTAACGTTAAGAAACAGGAAGAGAGCGGTGTGGATAAGAGAGAAAACTAAGATATGGGGCAGAAATTTGGAGGTTAACAAAGAAGGTCGAGAACAAGTTAAGGCCCGCCAAAGAGCGATGGAACAAAACATGTTAGGCCCAGCGTTAAGAAACAGGAAGAGAGCGGTGTGGATAAGAGAGAAAACGGGGATAGCCGATATTCTAATTGACATTAAGAAAAAGAAATGGAGCTGGGCAGGCCATGTAATGCGTAGGATGGATGACCGGTGGATCATTAGAGTTACAGAATGAATACCAAGAGAAGGGAAGCGCAGTCGAGGACGATAGAAAACTATGTAGAGTGATGAAGTTAGGAAATTTGCAGGTGCAAGTTGGAATCAGCTAGCGCAAGACAGGGATAATTGGAGATCGCAGGGAGAGGCCATCGTCCTGCAGTGGACATAAATATAGGCTGACGATGATGATGACATTGGGCTTTAGCCACAGGAACGTATGCAGGGCCGTACGTATGCGAGTTCCTTGGTGACACAAGGAGGATGCCTAGTTCATTAACTGATTTATTATTTATTAATGTAGAAAATTCCAATTTAACTGATTAAATTTCTTACCTTCTAGCTTGCCCTCCTTTAAAAGGCACACGTTTTCCTATAAGAAAAAATGTCTCTAACATCAGGTTGTTTCATTGGATAATTTCAACTGCTCCATCGCAATACTTCTTCCCTCAAGGGCTCTCATCCCGCCCCACCCGCGTAACTGCCGGCTTCTTGGCCAATCGCCGCCGGGGTGGCTCAGTCAGCTAAGGCGTTGCGCTGCTGAGCACGAGATCGCGGGATCGAATCCCGGCCTCGGCAGCCGCATTTCGATGGAGGCAAAATGCAAAAACGCCCGTGTGCTTGCGTTGTAGTGCACGTTAAAGAACCCCAGGTAGTCAAAATTAATCCGGAGCCCTCCACTACGGCGTTGCTCATAATCAGAACTGGTTTTGGCACGTAAAACCCCAGAAAGAAGAAGAAGAAGAATCCCCCGTAGTGGGTAATGGCCATGGTATAGGAAGCAACAGTGGCTCCGGAACCGGTGGGAGAGGGGGGGGGGGGGGGGCAGTCGCCCGCACAGGTTCTAAACCAGTAGGGGCATGCCCCACACTCAAAGCTGTTAATCAAATCATTAGCCTATCGCTCGTGAAGCTTGAAATGTGCGTTTTCTCATGGTTCGGCCCAAACCACCTGGTTCCGCCATACGGAATGGCCCTAGTGAAAATTGGAAAGGTAAAGCGCGGCCCACGGTCTTGTTGCAGCAATGTTACGATCGAGAAGCTTGTTACAAACTCTGCAGGCATGTCACCTTTCAAGCATACGTAAATTAACCCACAATCCGCGGATTTACGAAACAGTGCCGGGCACCAGAATGAACCGCACATTGAATAAATCACGCTTTTTGTGTTCTATCAATAAATTCGTCTTTCATAAAGACCGTTATATATATATATATATATATATATATAGAGAGAGAGAGAGAGAGAAGGAGAGAGAGGTGAACTAGACGATGTGACATGAGCCGCAAGACGTCGCCCCCACACATCAGATATACTTCCGGAGCCCCTGCGAAGCAATCAAGAGGAGGTACGAGCCATGTGTGGAGGTAACAACATCTGCGCCATCTTGTCCGGCTCTCTGTCTTGCCGATGCTGTGCACATCTTGAAGTGTAATTTCGTGACAGTATGTTATGATGCAAGATGCCCATGTATGTCTGTGTTCATAGGCATGCAACCCTTTATCTGAAAATAAACATGAAGGCAGCAGACAAAACCTGTAAGAGTTTGCATGTTTCGCATGTTAACCGATCACCATGCTCGTCGTCACCATCATCATTGGGTCTTCGAGACAAATTTAGCCCTGAGCCCCAATTTCTTTTTTTTTTAATTTCAGCATTCCATGTCTATAGTAGACAATGAGACTTACCTGGGTCGGCGGTTCATTTTAAGCTTAGCATTGAAACTCGAGGTGAAAGCAGACTTCCGTTTTGAATTTTTAATCGCGAGTTTTAAATAAATACTGCGCATTACACTTAAATTAAAGATCCATCGCGCTTTTCACCGCAGCTATGTGGAAGTTTTGGAAAGAGAAGCACTTTCCTTTAGCGTACGACAGTAAAAATAACAGCAGACGGGGGTGGGGGCATGCAAGGACATATTTTTAAAGGTTATGACAAGATGCTGACATTGTATAACAAATTACCCTATTTTTTTTTATTCGCTCAGACATTCTTGGTAACTTTCGGAATTTTCGTATGCCAACCATGACAGCTCCACTCCTTTACTCTATTAGGTAGCGGAGGATGGTGTACCGTCTGCTCACTTCTGGAGACTGAGTTTTTCGGATTGCGCTCGTGCTATGTGGTCAATTACACTTTGCGGGTTTGCCATGGCAAAAACTATGGGTCAAACGTGCGGGAACTTTCAGCCGTACGAAACGGTGGGAAAGGAGGAGCCGTGGGAGATTATCTTTTGCGACCCGCTTAAAGCCCGTTAACAATCGTAAAGCATTCTTTGAAAATTCGTTTTTATTCAATCTATAGGAAATAGTTTTTTAATGCTAATTGAAGAAATGAAGACCAAACTTTCTTTTCTCAAATTTTTCTCATACCTCAGAGCCGTGACGTTAATGTGACGTCACAAATTTCAAGTTTTGTTCTCGTATTTGAGCCCTTTCTTGACGTCAGATAAGTTCTGTTGAATCTTTGGTTTATTCAAAGTGCCATGCAGACTGTAGCTGTTCTGTGATGAAAAACAGTTAACTATGAATCCGTGGAAACGCTATCAAAATCCAAGACGTCGTAGCGAGCCCAATGCAGAGAACCAAGATATCGTTTTTGCATTTTTTTTCTGCCTTAATTACTACTCATGGTAAAATGTTTTTTTTTGCTATTTCAGAAGCGTAGTGTACTAATGGACGACACTTTTCTTTCGAGTACCTTTAAGAGTTAAACCTATCCGCCTGACATAAAATCTAGGAATGAGTCTTTGTAGGAAGCAACACCTCCAATATAATTGTTCATCTACAACTGCTTCAGTTTGATTTATGCAGCCAGATAACACACACAACCTTCGAGTATGACAGCATAGAGGCTTGCATCGAAATTAAGAGTCAAGGAAAGGAAGACATTTTGGTAGAGGCTTTCCTCGTTAGAGCGAGACAGATAGCCAAGTCAAGCTGTTCCTTTGCAGAGAAAAGCTAGTGGTGGAATAATTTCTACTAATGGAAACGAGGAGAAGGGAAGGGGCTGGCTTTGTGTCACCACAGTAAAAATCTGATGAAACTACTATAAGGATTCGCCTTGCTTTGACAACAAGAAACACACTCAGAAATGCTGCAGTGATTTCCCAAGCCCTCGGCTCACAAACACTTAAGCTCTTATTGTATTTATTTATTTATTTATTTATTTATTTATTTATTTATACTACAGAACCAGTAGGGCTATTGCAGGAGTGGGGATTACATCACACATCAATCAGAGACAAAAAATAGGTCAACGTGGCAATGAACGTATGTACATCTGCAGACAAAACATTCCAATGTTCAATGGTTATGAGAGAAAAAAAAACTTTACTAAAAAACTTTATTTGTACATGTCGGTTTCTGTAGGTTGAAACGTTGAAATGTTTAGGCTGGGATACCTACGACTACGGGGAAAGTTCAGCGCACTTAATGAATTTATCTCTAATTAGGGGATGCAGAAAGGTAAAGTTTTCAATGTGGCGACATGTTACGTAGAGGTTGGGTTCAGATAAGAAATGTTAGAGGAAGGGGAAGAGTCCCTATGTCATGTATACGGCAGACGAAACGCGCAGCTTTCTTCTGTATAGGCCCAACCTTGTTAAGACAACGACAAACTCTGTTCTGCGTACCGACTCAGATGCGCATTGGCTAGGCAAAGCAATCCACGCAGCTTTCAAAGACGCTTTTTCTTCTCCAATAGAAATGGCAGCGTTACAGGACGGACCTTGTCGTTTCTTTACCCGTAAAAGATAGGATCCTATTCCCGCGATAGGTGACAGATGTCAAGCTTGTTTTCCTCAGCAGCAAACGATGGAGGTGCAAGACACCCCTACTACTACGTAAACTGGAGGAAAAAATTTGTTGCCTGTATTGCTCACAAAGTTACATCAACCTAACTTTGCCTTATTTGACATAAATTCACTGATTTTATAAGGTAACTTGGGATCGTTGAATTTTCCCCGCTTTCTTTCTCCTGATAAAAAAAAGAAAACTTTCTCCCCCCCAAATCCATCGTTTTTTTTTTCCCGAGCGCTCACATCTCTAGCTATGAGTAGTCAAATCGGTGTCACATCGAGAGACATGTTAAATACAAAGACCACTCTTTTAAAGGCAGCCAAAAAGTGCGAAATCCGGATTGCCAAAATAATGTAAGCCGCCTCTATGCAAGTGCAAATGCCCAAACTGCTGCGCCAGCCACTACTTGTCATTTCAGCTCATAAGCAAATAAAAAAGGAAACGACTGTGAAATACGCGTGCGTTTACGCCCAGGTGGCTCGAAGCGGTTCAAAAGCGGCCCGCGACAGGTCTATCGAAAGCGTGAGAACGTGCGAGCGATTGCGGCACGGATATGACGGATCGTCTTCCATCCGCGTGCGACGCAGCCAGCCTCCGCGAAGCGTATACGTTAGGTACGGAGTTTGGATATGAGCGCTGCACACACTACATGCCGTGCGAATGAGCCGTCGATGTCTGCGGCGCACCGGAGGGAGATCCCGTGGCGCCGTGCACAAAACAATTCATTCGTAGTGCAGCGAAAGCTACGGGGCGCGTGGGCCAATCAGACGAGCTTACGCTTAATTTGGACCGGTGGCGCCTTCATGCGGCGGCGCCGCGAATGTAATGGCATGTGGCGGCCGGGCCGCGCACAGCTGGCGCTGCCGTGAAACCAAGTCTGATCAAACATGTTGCGTTTTTGGGTGCACCAACAGTTACTGAGACGTGACTGAAGCTGGTTAGGCCATTCAATTCAATCGTTGTTCATCGCGGCATCGCGTTTTTCAGGCGGAAAGTCTGTATATGTGCGGTCTACACATAGGCAACAGCGCGTTCAGAGCTCAGCAATTGAAACGCGGTACTCGAATCGCATGGTCGCCAGCGCTTTTGCACTGACTGTAAGCGCTGGAGACACCAAACTGATGCATTGTGGTGTAGAGTGACAGCGAGAACCTTCGTAACGCATTGTGACTGCATTTGGTCCCACGGCGCTCACCTGTGGCGCGAAAAAAAAAAAAAAAAAACGGCGGAAGCCGCGCGCTGCAGTGCTTCAATCGCTGGGCACTGTACATTTCCGACGCTGATTTGCTATGGTATAGTTGTTCTAACGTTAATAAAAGAGCCGTTCATACTCAAGAGCTTCGTGTCCCACTTGCCTGTCTTCGCCTCCGCAGTGTAACGGCTCCGGAGTGTGGGCACCCAAGGCGAACACTCAGATTTGTAGTCATTTTGCCGTCTTATCAGTGTATCAGTCTTCCTTTTAATGTACATTTTCCTTCCTAGCAATTCCCAACTCTGGTTGCGTCCGGCCCATGACTGTGCTGTGCATCGACGGCCAACGCCAACTCAGTGGCGTGTTCACACTCGCCGCCACCGGCGGCTCCCGTCGCGCTAAGCTATATAAAATCAGCCGTGACTGAAGATTGGGCTAGTTTATAATCAATTAAGAATGGGGAAGCATTGGAAAGATAAAAGAACTACAACGGACAGAGAACGAGAACTTACTGACACATGTGCGATCGGCGAAGCAGCTCAAGAAACAGAATAAGGAAGACGTATATGTCTCCTTTTTTTTCTGTCCATAATTTTGGTGTTCTTCACCTATTTACATGATTAAATACGCAAGAATGTTAACGCGCACAGCAAAATAACATCTGCAATATAACTTCTGGAGTTCCACGTCTTAGGTTGCCGCGGTGAGCTCCGTTCGCGTGGTGCATTTGCATCGCAATTTGCGCTCGTTTTCTGCTCTATGTACTACCTGATGCGACGAATGTGATCTGCCTCGTACAAGTGACGACCTTTCTCAAAAGCAGACACACGAAAACGCGTTTTCCGGTGCGTCAGCCCTTAAAACCCGCAGTGCCAAATCACTGGAAGCACCGTGCGCCTTCGTCCAGTCGTCTGCCTCACATGCCAGTGCTTTGACAGCTGCCGTTCGCGGCGCTGTTCGCCACCATATCGCCGGCGCGCCGCTGGCGCCTTACGACGGCCGCCCGGTGCCTATCAATCTGCGCCTGTGCCAAGCCACTGTCGTTTTCACACAGAAAATATGAACGTAGTACAGGCAGTTATTTAGGACGTTAGAAAATAGACAATCATATACGTGGCGCTTGCCTATATCTAAACCTTTGTACAGTCAGTGCAGTATGAGTTCCAAGATTGCACTGTGGCGCCGATTGATGTACGGAAGAACCGGGGAATTAAGCGCCGTTCTAATCATCATCATCAGCCTATATCTATGCCCACTGCAGGACGGAGGCTTCTCCCTGCGATCTCCAATTACCCCTGTCTTGCGCTAGCTGATTCCAACTTGGGCCTGCAAATCTCCTAACTTCATCACCCCACCTAGTTTTCTGTCGTCCTCGACTGCGCTTCAATTCTCTTGGTACTCATTGTGTAACTGTAATGGTCCACCGGTTATCCATACTACGCATTACATGGCCTGCCCAGCTCCATTTCTGTCTCTTAATGTTAATTAGAATATCGGCTGTCCCCATTTGGCAATGCCTGCTGTATGCACTCTAGCCCGATTTTATTCTTCTGTAAGTTTCCTTCTGATGATCAGGATCCCCTGTGAGTAAATGACCTAAATAAACGTACTCCTTTACCGACTCTAGAGGCTGACTGGCGATCCTGAATTCCTGCTCGCTTGCCAGGTCATTGAACATTATCTTTGTCTTCTGCATATTAATCTTCAACCCCACTTTTACACTCTCTCGGTTAAGGTCCTCAATAATTTGTTGTAATTCATCCCCATTGTTGCTGAATAGGACAATGTCATCTGCAAACCGAAGGTTGCTGAGGTATTCGCCGTTGATCCTCACTGCTAAGCCTTCCCAGTCTAAGAGCTTGAATACTTCTTCTAAGCATGCAGTGAATAGCATTGCAGAGATTGTGTCTCCTAACCTGAACCCTTTCTTGATAGGTAACTTTCTAATTTTCTTCTCCAGAACCAAGGTAGCTCTGGAATATTTGTAGATATTTGCCAAGATAGTCACGTATGTCTCCTGTACTCCTTGATTACCCAATGGCTCTATGACTGCTGGTATCTCTACTGAATCAAATGCCTTTTCATAATCTATGAAAGCCATATAGAGAGGTTGATTGTACTCCGCAGATTTCTCGATTACCTGATTGATGACATGGATATAATCCATCGTAGAATATCCCTTCCTGAAGCCAGCCTGTTCTCTTGGTGGACTGAAGTCGATTGTTGCCCTGATTTTATTGGAAATTACCTTGGTGAATATTTTATACAAAATATTGAAAGCAAGCTAATGGGTCTATAATTATTCAATTATATAACGTCTCCCTTCTTATGGATTAGTGCAATGTTGGCGTTCTTCCAGCTCGATGGTACACTTGAAGTCGTGAGGCATTGTGTATAAAGGGCCGCAAGCTTTTCAAGCATGATATGTCCTCCATCTTTGATTAAATCGACTGTTATTCCGTCTTCTCCGGTATTTATTCTAATCGCCGGTATTTAATAAACCAATTTTTTGTATGTCGGTGCCGCCATGCGGTCCTGGGGCCCTTTCGACCACGGGCATCGTGTTGCAGCTCATATTGCACGCGACCGTATATGTAACCGACGCCGGTACTACGTTCTATTGTGTACTATACGCGGTGCACGTGCAACACGTGGCGGTGCCTTAGCATGCCTGATAGCTTTCAGCCTTTGCTCAGATGTGTTGGTAACATTTAATTTTTTTAACGTAAAAGTCGCTAAGGGATGTTAATGAGTATACTTGCTCGGAGTTTTCTCTGTTATGTTTTAGGTGTTTCTATACGTTTTTCTTATTATTTCTTAACTATAGCTATAAATTACCCCTGATGTGTCGAGTCAACGGTCGGAATGCGAAAATCGATAAAGAACCCCCGATTTGCTAAAACAGTACCATATCTCTCTAAATTCTACTATGCCTAGAAAGGTAGCTTTAAGCAGCGTGATGGCTCACTATTAAGCTCCACGATGTATTTAGAAGAAGCGACATACGGGGGCGCATATTTCGTTCCCCTCGGGTACGGTGGCTAGAAGGGGGAGGTGGGAGCAACGCAGCCGTCGGAGAGCGCGGCGCGTGTTGCAGTGATTCACGATGCCGAGTGGTGGCACGCGCGTCGACACTAAGATGCCTCCGCTGTAGTTTGGCGGCTGCCGGAGTTAGCGAGTGCGCTCGGTTTGCATGGTTCTGTTCGGTTCTTTTAGCTCCACGGCTCATTTCTGTTTGCATTCACGCTGCATGTGCAGTTGTACCTCCTTGTGGCGACAATAGTTTTACACGTTGCCATGCCGTAAGAAGCCATGGCAAGTCGCATGAAACGACTGACGCACTGTTTTGCGCCGGGCTGCACAACAGGCTGTTTCTGCTAAAAAAGCAGAAGAAGAAAAATCCCTTTTCTCGGTGCCTGATGACGATGAGGCACTTAAAGCGTTGCAGCGGCTCGGGCCCCATGCATATAAGGCCTTAAACAGGACTTGGAAGATATGCGAGCTGCACTTCGAACCCCAGTTGAATCATCTACAGGGTGTCCCAACTATCATGCAACAAGATTTTAATATATCCTAATGCCCCGTAGCCGGACAGAACCAAGGCAATGTTGTTTGCCGTCGCTTGTAGATACTCCGGTTATTTTTTGCATTCCGCTTAATTACATAATTAGTCTTAATTAATCAACTTCTAGAATATTACAATTAGATGAAAAGGGTCAATGTGAAAATTGTAGAACAACTTAATAAACTACCGATACAACTTTGTTTTGCTCAATACGTGCTACATAAAAGTGTTTTTCCGAGCGTGAAAGAAGCCAGCGAATACACGCAAAGTGCCTCGAGCGGCCAGTCGCGCGGCAATTTTGCGTGTATTCGCGGGCTTCTTTCACGCTTGGAAAAACACTTTTATGTAGCACGTATTGAGCTACAGAAATCTGTATCGGTAGTTTTTCAAGTTGCTCTAGAATTTTCACATTGACACTTTTCATCTAATTATAATATTTGAGAAGTTAATTAATGAAGACTAATTATGTTTAGGGGAATGCAAAAATAATATCAGTATCTACAAGTGACGGCAAACAACATTGCTTTGGCATGTACAGCTACGGGGCATTTGCATATTTTTAAATCTTGTTGCATCATAGCTGGGACATCCTGTATAATGGATCATATAATAAAGTACTGTATGTCGTCCTTTTGAGTATTCTTCATGTCCTCGCCGTTATAGTTCATCAGCGACTAAAATAAGTTTGTTTACTTAACTCCTATGTGGAATGATTTCTAAAGCATCGTATATTGGTATTAACCAATTTGACGAGCAGGATGCAGTGCGTCGCAGTAATATGACCTAAGGAACTCTTCACTGCGAGCCTAGAAATCAGTGGAGCTTTTTTTACCCACACGACTAGCATAATCTTCTTTGCATTAGCTGAAATAATTCTTTTTTTCACTCCCGACGATTCGGGAAAGCACGTAGAACGCGTGCGACCGAGACGAGCGAAAAATATTTCTGCCGGCCGTGGCGTGCCCGAATCTAATGCATTTGAGCACTTAACCGCTCACCAGAGGATAGCTGCCATTCATTTATTGTCTCCTCTACTAACAAGGCACGATATGCATTAGCTTAACGCTAGTTATGTCAAATATGCGACCGCTAATTGCGAACAGAAACGCCCGCTTCGAAACCCGCGGCACCAACCGCCGTGCTTGCGCGCCCGGGAAGCGATCTTGCTGTCGACTGCAGCGCCGCCGCTGCTGTCATGATTGCTTGCAACACTCCGCCGCCGCCGTTGCTCTCACCTCCCCCTTGTACCCGAGTCGCTACTAGAGTGACCTAGAATATGGGAGAGTGTCCAAAGCGCCGGCTCCGGCGAGGGCCTTTTTCTGTGAACTGCCGCGCCGCGCCGCTGCTGCTCCGGACCCGTGGGCTTTTCGCGTTCGCGAAGCGCGCGGGAAGCGAGGGTCGTCTGCAACGCGCTGTAGTTTTTTGCGTTCATTTTCCACGCGAAACACTTAAACTCTATTTAACTTCAACAGTGTGGTGCTGCATGGAGCTTACCCATCTTTGAGCGTTTCTTTGTTCTATGGGCAGCAAGATAACGCAAAAACTAACGTATCAAACTGATCAGCGCGGTCTAGCTGCGGTGCTAGAATTCGGGAACGGCATTACGGTAACTGTGCGTGCGTAGACACGTGCTAAATGAGCCCGCGCAAGGAAAGCACGTAAAAAAGAAACGTTATTCGTATGGGTACGCGGGCAATAGCACCATGCTTGCAAGAATAAGAGTAACGAAAAAAGTAAATTACTCGTGTAGTGAAATACTTACATGCGTGCAGTGACCGCTTCGCTCACCATTACGCGCTTTTCGCTCACGGTCAGCAGTGGTTTACAGCTATATGCATATGTATTTATTCTAATATTTTATTGCGATAGCAATTATATGGACACTTCAACCGGATTTCTGCCGTCGGCGTCGTCGTCGCCGTCGCCGTCAGGTGCCCTATAGATAAAATCTTCACCGCGCGCCGTATGCCCGAGCGGAAGCGTGCGGGGACGCGCGCTATCACGGAGAGCGAACGCACTCATCCCCCACGCGCAAGCAAGGAAGCAGGAAGCCAGCGCCGGAGGAAGCGGGGGGGGGGGGGGGGGGGGACTCTGCCAACAACTGCGCTCGTCGCTCGTCCGCACCGTCTCTTATCTCAACACGGCTCTGACCTTTATGCGCCGTGCAATCGCCGCTCAGTTTCCGTTGAAGCGATAGACCGCACGTACCTTCGCCCGCTGCTGCGGCGTATGCTTGCTGCCAGCGTTTTGACAGTCGTTGTCTGCAGTCATTCAGTGTGATCTATTCGTGTTTGTGCGCGCTCACACCACGCTTGTTCATTCAGTTAGTAATAGTCGGGCCACATTTTCCAACGCACGCTACACATGCAATGCTGCCCGGATCGGCAGTGCAGCGCTACAGGTGTGTCCCTTCGCACGCGCTGCCCACGGGAAGCGCTTCTCATCAACACCACCGTTTCACAAGCGCCTTCTCGTGGTCATCGAGTCTCTCTTCATGTCGGTCTACTTACGGCGCAGCACACCTGCTTACTTAATCAGCTCATGTTTACTACAATTCACATTGCTACCACAGCCGCTCACCTTACTTCGTATGACATTGCTGTGTTGCTATCGCATTCATTGCTTCGCCCTTAGGGCGAAACTGTGACATTTTTTTTTAGCCACGACAATATTTTATTATGAACAGAGCAGCGTGAGAAGGTGTAAGGGAAGCGAGAGAGAGCAAAGACGGCCCTAACGCCGCAATATTTTTGGCTTATTTCGCTTCAGAGATTGCGTACGCGAACAATTCTTGCTGTATCTCTTCAATACAAACTTCGCGCATGATGTACCTTAAGGTTCACTGTGAGCGAAGCTTTTTTTCAAATTCAGACATTCGAAAGAAAAGCCATTCGATCCAGCCAATATAGCTAAACAAATATATATTTTGTCGACATTGAAATGAATAGATAGCTACTACTGGCCTAGCCATTACTGATTTGTTATGTAGAAGTTATTACTGCAATAGCCTTGTTTTAATAATCCGTGAATCCTCTCTGAAATTACCAACATGTAACTTCTCATTATATCATAGTTATTGCGTAACGTGTGATTTCTTACGTAAACTAACAAGCATTCATGGCGCGTGACGATGTTTGGGCTTGCATATAATATTGAGTGGAAAATCGTCTTGAAAATTACTGTCTTTGGTGCACAACAAATATCGCTATTGATTCAGCATATCCCTAAAATAGTTACCTTCAGTAACAGCAAAAAATGAAACGTTTATGTTCTGGTGATTTGTTGCCTCTTTCATTATGACAGCGGCTATAAACTTAGCCGCTGTCGCTGCTGCCCTGTGCCCATTTGTTTTTCCAGTGTACCTATCATGTCAAAAGAGTTCGCAAAGCTGTTGCAAGATTTTAAAGAAGAAATGAGAGCCGAGTGGAAAAGCACAAAAGATGCTGTCGAACGAAGCATGCGCACAGACGAGCGAAAAATGCGTGCAGAATTTGAGGAAATAAAATCTAGCTTGAATTATGTTAGCACAAGTCTCAATGATGCGACCCATCGACTTGACTTTGTTCTGAACGAGAACAAAGGTATTAAGAAAGAAAATGATGCTCTCAAGCTCAGGATTCAAGCTCTCGAAAAAGATCTTGCAAACTGTCAAATAAGCATGCTAAAGTCGGAGCAATACTCCCGAAATCGAAACATTGAAATCAAGGGAATAGTAAAGGCAGATAATGAGAACCTTGCGCAGCTCCTCACGAAAGTTGGTGAAGCTATCGGAGAACCCATATCAGCCTGTGACGTCGATGTGTGCCACAGGGTTCAGACTAAAGATAAAGATAAACCGAACCTCATTGTCCAGTTTCAACGCCGCGAAAAACGTGACAAGGTTCTCAACGTCGCTCGAAAAAAGAAGATAACGAACGCTACCATCGGATTGCAGAACGACGCTCCAATCTATATAAATGAGCACTTGTGCCCGGCAATGAAAAGAATCCTAGGGATGGCAATTTCCCGAAAGCGCGAAAATGGTTGGAAGTTCGTTTGGACAAGGAATGGGAACGTCTTTGCCCGTCGCACGGAGACGTCACCAATCATTGCTATCTGTCGCGAAAGTGATGTCGAAAAAATTAGCAGCAATTAACAATTGTAGTTTAAGAAGCATTCGATGATGTCTATTCTCAACGTGATGTCGGCTAGTTATATCGCCCCTGAGGACTTTCAGCACGTTGTGAAATCGAGAGCAAACGTCATTAAGTTGTTCAAAGTGATGCACTTAAACGCACGGTCACTTGAACCAAAAAAAGATGATGTCACTTTACTGTTGGAATCATGTGGCATAAACTTTGACCTTTTAATGTTCACGGAGACGTGGTATACGAGTGAGTCAGAACATTTCATGCTGCCGGGGTTCAACCATTTTTTTTAAACCGCACGGAAAGTAGAGGGGGTGGCGTTGCCATTCTAACAACACTTGAGTTTTGTGAAGTCATTGAAGAATATAGCCTAATCACAAAAAACTACGAAGCCTTATGTATCAAGAAGGGTACAAATGTATTCGCCGTTCTGTATCGCCCTCCTAGCGGTTCTTTGGCTGATTTCCTAACATTTATTGATCGTTTTTTGTCCCATGCAAATGCTATGAATTATATGCTTACTGTTGGTGGGGATTTTAATGTAGATGTCTTGAAGAACACAGTTACAAGTAATGAATTTTTATCAGTGCTTGAGTGCAACTCATTTAAAAATGTCATTACTATGCCAACACGTGTTACTGAATCAACAATGTCATTGCTGGACATGTTTGTTACCAATTCTAGAAGAGAAGAAACAATTTCAGGGGTGCTAAGTTGCGACATAAGCGATCAATTGCCTATATTTATGTTCCTAAAAATGCACACCAACCCGGCGAACGTGAAACCAGAGGAATTCACGTACCGTTCAGTGACACCTGCAACATTGGAACACTTTAGGCACCGTATCAAGCAATTGGATTGGAATGATATTTTGGCTGATGGAGATGCAAACAACTCGTATAATAACTTTATAAGAACCTTTAAAGAACTTTACTTTGAATCGTTTCCTCTTAAGACATATCACAGACCAAGGAAATCGCGGAAACAATGGATAACAAACTACCTCAAGCGACAGATAAACCATAAAAATAAACTTTACCAGCAGTTCGTTAAAACACGAATTGCGGACTTGTGGACTGAATACAAGAGTGTTAGAAATAAGTTGAATAAAGAAAAAGAAAGGGCGAAAAGAGACTACTACTACCACATCTTTGATCCACAACGTCCAGAGCGACGTAATACCATGTGGAAAAAACTGAACGAAATACTGAATAAAGGAGCCACTCCCACTAAAATCGATAATCTGGAAATAGACGGCAAAACGTTGAATGGAATTGAGCTCGCAGAACAATTTAATGATTTCTTCGTGAAAATAGGAAATACCAGCCACAGCGCAGAAACAACAACCGGCATAAATCCGATACCAAACACGCTTTTTCTTAAACCAACTTCCAGTTCTGAAGTAATTACACTATTTAGTAGAATAAAAAATAGTCGCAGCTGTGATCCTGACGGCATAGAAATGCGACCAATAAAGTATGTATTAGACGTCATAGCAGAAGTACTAACACATATCTATAACTTGGTGTTATCAACAGGTACTTTTCCTACACTCATGCAACTAGCAAAAGTTACCGCAATATACAAAACAGGAGATAAAAACAATTTAAGCAATTATCGGCCAATATTTGTACTCCCCATTTTCTCGAAATGTCTTGAAAAAATAATAAACGATAGAATTGATATCTTCTCGAGAAAGTACAATCTTATTACCGAGTGTCAATATGGTTTCAGAAAGAAACGTTCAACTGAAAGTGCTCTATTAGCACAGAAAGAAATCATATTATACAATATCGAAAAGAGGCTTTTAACACTTGCATTATATTTGGACTTCAGTAAGGCCTTTGATCGCGTAAGTCATAAGTTGTTATTAGATAAATTAAAATACTATGGATTTAGAGGAATCTCACTGAAACTTATTCAGTCGTATTTGAGTGCGCGGTCTCAGTATGTTGAAGTAAATGGCTTTAAATCGCGCACACAACCAATTGAAACCGGGGTGCCACAAGGCAGCATACTAGGGCCTGTATTATTTTTATTTTACATCAACGACATAATCAACATTGATGAAGATTGTAACTTCATAATTTATGCTGACGATTGCACACTATTTTTTACTGGGAAAAAGTTAGGTACTCTCGAGGCGCTAGCAGCAAACACATGTTATAAGCTTCGCGATTGGTGTACTAAAAACAATTTAACGCTAAATGAAACAAAAACAAAATGTGTCCTTTTTCGAGCCCTTGGCACATCCCTACAGCTACCTAACCAAATTACCCTAGGCCCATACAAAATTACAGTTACCAAATCAATTAAGACACTTGGAGTAATTTTTAATGAACATATATCCTGGAATGAGCAAATAGATCAGATTAGTTTAAAGCTGAGGCGCGTGGTTGGTGCCTTAAATCGTTGTCGATGTCTTCTGCCTCTTTCCATAAAGCGACTTATTTATAAAGCTCTCTTCCATGCCCACTTGAACTACTGTGCTTTAATATGGGGAAACACTACATTAACAAATTTGAATAAGCTAAAAATACTTCAGAAAAGAGCTATTAGGGCAATAGAGAACATACCATACCTTGAACACACCAGACATCTTTTTATTAAGCATAAAATTGTTATGGCGAACGATATATACAAATGCAGGCTGCTACAATCCTACATTAGTGCAAATCGCGGGAAGCTTGACACTTGCAAATCTTGAACATACTCAAAGTATTTACTTCCATCGATATAAACCCCGCTGGAAAACTCCATTCTCACGCACTATTTACGGAACGCAAAGGCTTAGCCACACATTACCAAGCATTCTTAACGCATATGAGCAGCAAGACATCGAAATCAAAACACTAAACCCCACCAATGTAATTAGTTTGTTTTTGTAACAGCGCATTCCTTAAATTGTATTGTTTATATCATTATGTTTTCACTAAGCATAGAACTACGATGCCATTTGTCTTCTCTTACTTTATTATGTACGAAAATGATGCTATTATCTACTATTAATATTTTTTCGTACTAGTGTATAATAATTATGTTTTCGCTTGTGTGTTTATCCTGCTACTTTATTTATTCACTTTTGCTTGTATAATTATTCGCTTTTTGCTTGTATATTAACCCTGTCATTGCTCCTACAGGGTGGACGGTGCTTAGTCAAGCTGCAGTATCCGCAGCTTTTTCGCCGTCTCCCCCTTTTCACCGATGTTTTTGTTTTGGTAAAATAAACAATGACAAACAAACGTAACTACAAGTACGTAGTTATTGATCAGTAAGTATATTTGCTGTGTACGAACCAGCGAGCATACGCAATAAATATTCCTAAAGTTACTTTCATGTTAAAATTCTCTTAGTGTTTGCGCTCTTGCAACACAAGAAGGCGAAAGACGAGTTGCACATCCGTAAAGCATCACGTCTCCGTTTTGTGACGTTCGCTCGTAATTATGAAATGAGACGTACGTACACAATGTTGCACTGTTAGCATTTCATTTATTTTGGTTTGTCTTGTTTTTTGCCGCGTATATTTATCGCGTACCCTTTACCTATACACGCCGTGCTATAGCTTAGTGGCTTTAGTAGGTTGTCCTGCTAAGGTCGAGGACGCGGGTTCGATTCCCGGCCACGGCGGCTTACATTTCAATGGAGGCAAAATGCATAAAACATCCGTCTACATAGATTTAGGTCACGTTAAAGTACTCCAGGTGGTCGAAATTAACGGAGCCCTCCACTGCGGCGTCTCTCATAGCCACATTGTGATTTTTGGGTGTAAAACCCCAGAAATTATCATTGCTATTATTACCCTTTACCTGTGCTCTCAGTTCTTCATGATATATGGGTAAGTTCGACACGTTGAGATCGAGATTGACATTCAACACGTTTTTATCGTCACACCCACAGCATCAGAGGGATTTCTGGCCGTCGTCATATGGCCACACGTCATATTGTTATCGTTAATCGTGACGTGAGTGCAAGTATGTCAAGTTACTAATGCCATGACCCATCAGTCATCTTAGTCACACATTTGTGCCTTTCCACACTCTACTTTGGTATATATACCAAGTAAACGAACCGCCAGAGTTACGCGGTTTGTATTTATTTTTGGTACCGCAGCATTGGCCAACAGACACATTCCGCTTCCCAAGAGCCCAGTTAAGGATTTTGCCTTACTAAAGAAACAATAGAGCACGGGATGCAGTCTTGAAAAGCAAATCGAATGCATGAAATAAAAGAAAGGAAACGATAGGGTCTAAAAGCGTTAGCATGAGCTAGCCAAATTTGTTACGTTCTCTTGGTTATTATCGCGGTCTCCAGCTTATTTTCTTTTGCAGCACGTTCACGTTGCTCATTCCACCCATAACTAAATGAAGTAAGCGCGCGGAATGCGTTACTCAAACAGCCACGTAAGCGCGGACCAAGCGAGCTAGAAGTCAATAGACAAAATACCCGTATTCACAGCCGGCAAACGCGTTCTATGTGCGGTGAGTCACCGCGGTATTACCTTGCTCTGACGTGGTACTTAATATATTCCAAATTATCGCGATGTTGACTAATAGCAACCAAAATATTAGGCTCGTAGCAGACGCCCGCCGCCTTGGCGCGGCTTCCGCAGCGGAGAAAGCCCACGATGATGATGATGATGATTTATTGGCATCCCCTTTGAAACGGGGCGGCGACAAATAGTCACCTAGCCTGCTTGATTTAATCAGGTATACTATACATGTTCTTTATCTAGCACGGGTCCGGTACAGCAGCGCCGCGGCGCGGGAGTTCACACAAAAAATGTCACAGTTTCGCCCTAAGGGCGAAGCAATGAATGCGATAGCAACACAGCAATGTCATACGAAGTAAGGTGAGCGGCTTTGGTAGCAATGTGAATTGTAGTAAACATGAGCTGATTAAGTAAGCAGGTGTGCTGCGCCGTAAGTAGACCGACATGAAGAGAGACTCGATGACCACGAGAAGGCGCTTGTGAAACGGTGGTGTTGATGAGAAGCGCTTCCCGTGGCAGCGCGTGCGAAGGGACACACCTGTAGCGCTGCACTGCCGATCCGGGCAGCATTGCATGTGTAGCGTGCGTTGGAAAATGTGGCCCGACTATTACTAACTGAATGAACAAGCGTGGTGTGAGCGCGCACAAACACGAATAGATCACACTGAATGACTGCAGACAACGACTGTCAAAACGCTGGCAGCAAGCATACGCCGCAGCAGCGGGCGAAGGTACGTGCGGTCTATCGCTTCAACGGAAACTGAGCGGCGAATGCACGGCGCATAAAGGTCAGAGCCGTGTTGAGATAAGAGACGGTGCGGACGAGCGACGAGCGCAGTTGTTGGCAGAGTCCCCCCCCCCCCCCCCCCGCTCCCTCCGGCGCTGGCTTCCTGCTTCCTTGCTTGCGCGTGGGAGATGAGTGCGTTCGCTCTCCGTGATAGCGCGCGTCCCCGCACGCTTCCGCTCGGGCATACGGCGCGCGGTGAAGATTTTATCTATAGGGAACCTGACGGCGACGGCGACGACGACGCCGACGGCAGAAATCCGGTTGAAGTGTCCATATAATTGCTATCGCAATAAAAGGTCCTCGCTCCTCCCATGCATTCGCCCGGCGCTTTGGACACTCTCCCATATTCTAGGTCACTCTAGTCGCTACATTGGTAGGTGCGCCGTCCGCCGGGCGTGAAGCGTAGTTCAGTGCTTCCCCGCTCCATGACGACAAACGTGGCGCTGCGGTCGGAAGCCTGTTACAAGCGGCGGGCGTCATGCGCTGCTGCGGCGGTATTACATTGGAACTGCGGCACATTTACCACCGTATTTAAACTGAAAACCGCCTTCACAGTGACAGCATAGACAGTTACAAATTTCTCAATGCAGCAAAGCTGTGTCATTTGCGAAGGTAACGTACTTGCCTTTTCCGTCACCTGTTTGTTTCCCCGTTTGAGGTGCAAAAATGTAAGAACTATTAACGCTGTGTAGTTAGGTAAGTACCAGGCGCGTAGCCAGGGGGGGTGAGGGCTGATGGGGCTTCAGCCCCCCCCCCCCGAAATTTTTTCGTGCGGGCATGCACCACCGACCAAAACTGCCACCGACGCCGGCAATCATTTTGGATTTTGTCTACAATGTCTTTTTCACGCTCGAAAAGACATTTCGGCACGAACATTGCGAACTCGGGCTGGATTTCGTGACGCCCTTGCACCTGGAGTCACGTAACGCAAGGAGCCCCATCCGAGCACAAACTTTCAACGGCTTTTCGATAGCGAGCGGGCGCGTTGCCGCATCTCGCAGCGGCCGCGGGATATACAGAGCGCATGGATTTCAATTACGAAACTTTATGGGTATAAAGTTCTCATAAATTTTTGACGCGAAAGGTGCGCTGACATTTCCAAAGGCATGCTTTAAAAGATTGTCAATTCTAGAACTTTATGGGGTTAATGTTCTTATAAACTTGGGCCAACATGCGCGCACTGGAACGCTCGTGTCCAAGCCGTTCCATAAATGGAAGCGCGCGCTCGCAATCTTCCACACACACGAAAATACTAAATATCACCGTGACTGTCAGCTAGCAGCTGATAATTTTCTCCAAACATTTTCAGGAAGCGTGCACAATGTGATTGATCAGCTGGACCAGGGCAGGCAAAGTAAAATATGAGAAAACAGAAGAAAGTAAACGGCCTATTATGGATATTTTTTTTTTACGGGCGACAAGGTCTGGCTCTCCGTGGCCACAGGGACAGGGGCCCTATGGATTTAAGCTATGCCCCTAATGAAAGTACAGGCATTTTTAGAGTGCTTCTTCGCATGCGAGCTGATTGTGGAGATACATATCTGAAGAACCATTTGGAAAGTTGCCCCAGTAATGGCCTCGTATTTAAGCCCAGACGCACAAAACCAAATTATAGAAATTTGTGGTGACATTATCAAAGAAAGCCTAGATTCAAAAGCAGGCTGCTTCTCCATACTTCTTGACGAAACGACGGACATCGCTGGAATCGAACAGCCTACTGTTTCTGCAAGGTACCTAAACAAGTATGCCAACGACATCAAGGGAGTGTTTTAGGTTTTAGCACCGGAATAGATGCCCATCTCTCATTGCGACAGCAGGTTCTATGTAAATGTGTAAATACTGCTGCAGCTTCTAGTCACCCTTCCAGTGACCACTGCCAGCGCAGACAGAATATTTTTTTAGCAAGAGTTTACTAAAAAACTACTTGCGCTGCGGAACGCATGGTTACGGAAAAAACTACGGAACGCATGGTTAGGCTGGCGCTTCTATACAGCCACAGAGACGTCGGCATCAACGTGTCCGAAGTCATTGACCGCTTCGCTCAACTTTCCCGCCGAGAGAAGTTTGTCCTTTAGATAGCGAAGCAGCAAAAATCAATGCAAGTAAAAAGCACTGCTGCTTCAGGTCCATAAGTTCTTAATTATGAAAACGTATGACCGTTCATTAGCTTTTAAAACCGCAGAAATTTTCGCCGTTTATTCTAGCAGTTAGCATCATGATCATAATTATCACGCGAATACAAAAATTACGAGAATACCAATAACCAATTTTGAACGACCTTGCTCATTGAAAGCCCGGCCCACGCGGCGTTCGCCAAAAACACACTCGGATATTGGGTACTTCAACTTGCCACATCATTTGTGGCCTTCGCTTGTCCTTTTCTTTCATTTTCAGCTACCTGCTTTTATTTATTTTTTGAAACGAAGGAATACCCTCCTTTAATTTTGGGTGCAGCATAATTCTTGGCGTTGTGCAGGCAGTAAAATTACACATTTTCGTACTGATTTATGCATTATTCCTCTATTATTCTACCCACATGGCGCTGTCGCGACCGCTGCATGGCCCAAGTACATATCACAATTTCTGCGATCATAGTTATGTTCTTGCCTAGATCATCTGTCTTTCTGTGCGCAAAGTTTACTATGTGTGACTGAGCAACATGTTTATTTGTCTTATTTGACGCATTATATACACTGACGTTTGCTCAAATACGTAGATTTATTGGAGATTCATACGTATTTTTAAATATCTTATTGCGAGGTTTTCTGTATACAAGCAGTGAACTTTGTTTCCAGCGACTCTTTTTTTTTGCCCTTTAACGAGTTGTATCTTCGCATTTGTATATTCCATTCTATCTTCGCAACTTCTAATATATATTTTGCAGAACTCCCACTTTTTATTTGTACTCACTGCTGCGAGTATTATCTCGGTGTAATTACAATACACGACGAGTTACAGCTGCTCCTGCGCAATCGATTGCAACGAGGGATAGCGTCATTGAGGTTTCTTCCTGGCCGTTGCATATGTAGAAAAATGTAAACAAGGTTATTGAATGACAAAGATTCATCAAAATATTTGTCCTCAACTTATTCATTTCATGGCCTTTACGTTTTTCATATAAGCTGCATGCACTGCTTTGCTGGTTTCGAACTGATATTGACCCTTTTCGCGGCAATCCCGTGGGCGCTGCCATATTTGATCACGTGGTGACGCGTCCTTTGCTTGCCTCAACTGCCTCCGTTGCCTCCTTGTTTACATTGGAAGTGTATGACGCCGGCGCGGCTTAGAAAACCTCTGTTTTCCGAGATATCATAGACGGTGACTAGATGAACGACACGAAGCTTTGATCACAGCTTCAGAGAGCATGCAAATGCGCTTTCGGAGCTGATTAAGCTATGTCCAAATGGCATAAGCAGCGTATATGGTGCTTGTTCTAAAAGCGGGGCTAAATATGTATTCCAAGCTGTCCGATTATGAATTCAGTCAGGATTAGTGTGTTTTGCTCTTTGTTCTTTATTCGGCAAATATTTTGAAGCAGTGGCTTGTCAGTTTCTGACTCAGTGAAGTTCCTTGGTGCGGTCACTTCCTAAATATTTTCTGCCTAATCACTCGCGGGTGTGCTCAGTTCCGAATCCGATAGATTTGCTCTTGCAGCGCACAAGGCTTGAAACGTAGCTGTTTTGTACATTGTAATACCTTGTAGCAAATATATATTACAGCTAGTAACTTGCTTACTCTTGTGGACCATCACGAAACATTCAGCTTCGACCATTGGTGCGCCATAGGTGTATTCCGTCCTTTATTGTGTGTATACAGTGCGCATATATTCAAGTGTGAGTCCATTCACTTATTCTTGATACGTCGGCGATAGAGTGGGCGTAAGTTTTCCTGCCATTTGGGACAGATGTGTATAGATATAACGTGCGCGAAACTTACTGTGACAGGAAGCGGCGCTACTCCCTTTGTCATTGTTTAACGAGTGATACTCATTCTTGCCGACGTTCTGGGGATGAAGCCCTTTCTTTGAAGGTTAGCGATACAAGACTGGCGAATGAGCAAATTTCTGTACCCTCGAGGAAAGCGGTACATCACGAAGTGCCGGTAACACGTTCGGACAGTTGCAGCAGCGGTCCGCGAACTTCGCCACACAGATTCATTCTATTCCTTAACATGCCAGTCACTATTTTTGCAGCCTACTACTGCACACGTCTTCAATCCACATTATTCAATCTAGCATGATTGGAGCACAGTGTATTAGTGAAAACTCAGTTGCATTTCCGACAGCTGATCCCACAGAAGCAAGGTAGAAGCGGTAATGGTTTCGTATTCGTGCGCGGTCGCTGAGGAGAGGTATGGCGCGCCGCCGTGAGCGCTATCTCGTTTCTCTAAAACAAACTGCTCCGCGAAAAGGGTCAATAGTTCTAAAGTTCATGTGATGTTTTCTTTACTTATTAATTAGACAAAAACAAACAAACGCGGAGGCATTGATATCAGTTATTTCTGCCACAATTTTTGGGGCATACGAATTTATTCTTTTATGACAACATACATATTTTTATGGACAGTGCATAGCGTTCAATAATTCATTTGCAGCATCTAATATACAATGGAATTGGCAATGCAGTTATTATTCATGCATTTGATCCCTCGACAAATTCTATAAGGAGGAGGCCGCGCTGCAACCTGAGCCACTCCCGAACAAGATTTCTGGCTACGCCACTGGTAAGTACGGTAAACTTAAGTCTAGGAGGAGCACAAATTATGCATGGACGAAATAGCCCTTCATCAGTTCTTCTAAAGTGAGAAAGGCGAAAGTTAATTTGCTTTGCGGAACTCATATATACAGTAGTATGTAGTGGCTGTACGCGAACGAATTCGTGCAGGGCGTATTCGTATACCACGGAATGCGCAAGAGACATGATTTGGCTAGAGGGGATGTAAAATACAATGACATAAATATTGATATTCGTACAACTGAAATCCTTTGGTTCAATTTCCATGCGCGTATTTGGGTTATTATAAACTAGATATGCTTGCAATACAATTTAACAATGTTTTTGGCAATGCAAATCAACTTGTCCGTGATGAAAAAAGTTCTTACGTTGTTCGATGATGTGTGATGAGAGCAGTAGCTTGTAGCATGGAAAACCATAGTTTGGGCTGGTGAAGATCGTAAATACGCATCTATTATGCGCATATTTGAATGCAATAATAATTTCGGTAATTCCTCGGTCACACAGGCAAACCATGCAGCAACACCAAGCTTTTTACTGCAACTATAGCTTTAAATGAAACACTGCACTGCATCACAGCGCTCAAGAGAGAGAAAGCGAAGAGAGGAAAGGCAGGGAGGTCAACCCGACGAACGTCCGGTTTGCTACCCTACACAAGGGGTAAGGGAAAGGGGGAATAAAAAGAGGAAAAAAGGAAGAGAGTGAGCATTGTGTGTGCAGCGAGGCACCATGACACCAAAGTCAAGTCCCATAGCTGGTGATGTGCGTTGAAGACATCTGACATGAACCAAGGGCCAGTGGTCGTTGCGTGAATAGGAGGCGGTGGGTGAGCCACGGGGCTTACTCGAGACTTGCAAGCACTGGATTAAGAGTATCCAGTACTTGCACTGCACTTCGTGCTGACGGAGTATGCAGCTTGCTTAACAGTATACGAAGGGTATTTACAAGGGACCGAAGCATCACAACCACTTGCCGGTCTACTTCGGGCAATTTATCGGGAGTCGGCATTCTCGACTCTACCGCGGTGCACTGTACACTTTGATCTGACTGTGGTGCCGGCTGTGGCATCGGTTGTGGCGTCGGCTGTGGCTTCAACTGTGGTGTTGGCTGTGGCGTCGGCTGTGGCATCGGCTGTGGCGGCGGCTGTGGCGTCGGCTGTGGCCATGACTGTGGCTTCGACTGTGGCTTCATCTGGGGTATTCGCTGTGGTTTCGGTTGTGGCTTCTGCTGTGGTGGCGGCTGTAGCTTTGGTAGCGCGGGCCAGGCTTCAGTATTGTTCTCCGGCACGACCTTGTCAGTATTAGATTCACAGCGCTCAAAATGCATGTAGCGTAGCGTAAGGTGCTTTTTCTTTTCTGGAGTACGCTCAGGAGCCAAGTTCTTGGTCGTCACAAGGAAGTGCAGGTGAGCAATGTATTAGCTTGATGATGCTGTTCGTAATTTCGATTTTATGCTGTTAACAACCGATGACTCCTGAACGCTTCAGCTGGCGAAAGGGGAAAGAAATGCCAGCGGCAGGGCATATCTGCCAGTCGTTGTGTTGTAAACCGCGGCCGCTGCACTTGAAGCGGAATTTTTCGCACACAAACATTTCGTCGGCCGTCTTTGAGCAGGTTCATTTCTTCACTTGTCTAGAAATACTCATTCTTCACCTGTAGAACACGCAACATTTTCTTTTGCATCCTATCAGCTTGGAGCGTGTGTTATAAGTTGGCATCGCTGTCTCTTCAGGATTATTTCAACGGTCGATATACAGTCGGAGCTTTGCTTGTTCTTTTTCTAGGAATTTTCTTCAGTATGTAAGCCGCAGCATCGGGTAGCATCGAAGGAACAGTGTCACTAATTAGCCGCACGTACGCCGTCGGAATCTGCACAATCTTCCTGCCGGTCATACGCTCGATCACATGCTGCTTAATTGAAGTAGCGCTGGCACATGACTAATGCGGTTGAAACTTTTTTTCAGCACGGTGAAGGGCAAGCTGACGTCTCTCGGAATGTTCTGGTTCTCAGCGCATCGAAAGATATTTTCGCCCATGGCTTGCACGTTTGTAGCCGAACTTGCAATTCAGCGCAAAGCAAGTGGTGCCCCTTCGGCTTTTTTTATTCTGGGCAGTAACACTTTCACTCTGTCCCGGACTCTCACGATATTCACGAACACCACCCGCAGTCTTCACTTCGCACCTTAAACGTCGAAGGAAATTACCGGAACTCGGAGAACTATCGTGACTGCGAGAGCAGTGCTCTGTGCCGTCAGCGTGTTAACAGACGATATAGATGACCGCTTTTGAAAATTACTTATTGCAACAAGAAACATCGTACTGTTAGGCACTCTCTCAACATTATCTATCCATTTTCTTTCAGGTTTTACTGCGAAAACAAAATATTTGAAATATAACAGGTGCGCAATAATAACACACTCAGTAGCAGACGACGGGCGATTCGCGGCACACTTCAGGCCTGAGCGCCACTTCTGCTGTCATGATGCGGAGAAGCAGTGAACTACGCCGGTCGGCATACCTACCCATCTAGCCACCGTAGCTCGGGATAAAATGGAGGGGGGGGGGGGGGCTAGGCATTGAACTTAGACAAAGTTGCTTGAGAAACTTTGCTAATGATATTTGCTGGCAAGTTACGTTCCTAAGGACGTCACTAAATCAGTCACTCAGGCTCCCTAATGCGAATTTGGAGCGCAGCTGTTTAGGTGTTTTGAATTCGCGATATATTGTGGCAAATAATTTGATTCTCAACGACAAGGTATTCTCGCCTGCGGCGCTGAGCCTCTGCTCAGGCAGCTAGTTTAGCAGCACCGGCAGACGAAGCATTTCCACCGGTTGCGTCGCTCATTGTTCAGAAAGAAACCGTGAACTCGGGAACGCGTGGCTCGCGCGGAGCGCATTCTCTAGCGGTGGCGGCGCAGGCGAAGTAGCGCATGCGCAGTGATTCTGAAACCCACGCCAGCGCTTTTGTTAACATATATGGTATCGGAACATGTAACTTAGCGCAAAAAAACAACGGACACAATAAAGGGAGTCTTTGTCTCCCTTTCTTGTGTCCGTTTTTTTTTCTTGCGCTAAGTTACGTGTTCAGACATGGAAAACCAACTAGCCAACAATGAACTATTCTAGAATATATGGTATCGGTGGACGCGCTCGCCGCATGCCTGGTCGCCGCCTTGACGAACCTATCGTGCGGCACTCCCCTTTCCTCCTCTCCCATTCGCCATACTATCTTCCCACGCTTTCCTCTTCATGCTTCCGCTGCACCCTCCTCCACCGCTTACCCTCTCGCGCTCTCTTCGCTATCGCCGTCTTTCATCCCTATAGCTGCGCTGCGCGTTCGCTCTTACAACCTTCGCTGTGCTCGTTCGCGCGATTACGCCGAAACACGCCGACGCTCAACGCAGCAACGAGGGCCGAAGAGCTGCGCTCTAAAACTCACTAACCTTAGCGCATTTCTCGCCAAGTTACTAACACTGCTGCTCACGTGTGCCATGGTGGTTCGTGAACGAAGCCGGCACTTACTCAGAAGTGACGAGAGGAAGACAACCAACTTGGGCTCATTAAAGGAGAAAAAACGAAATTATATTCAATTTCAGACTGATTTGAGAAACATTGCCTCCTTACAAAAGTCTATTTTTTGAGTGATGTTATAAAGTTGGGGGCGGGGGGGGGGAGGCAATTCTTTGCAAACAACTTTGAGGAAAAGGAACGCACTTCTGGAACGCCGCGTATGGTAGCTGGGTGTTTTAAAGAGCCTGTACCCGCGTGGGAAGGTCTGTGCGTTGCAAATAACATTCCATAGTTTCCGAAAGCGTTTGGCGCTCAAAAGAGACGAAGTAAAATGTCCGAGGTTGAGCTCGAGCGAGTCTAACCTCCAAAAGACGATACAGAAAATTCGCAAACGCGCTCCTCCAGACAACTCGTCATAGAGATGGGTCGCTCAGGAGCGAGCCGGATCTTGTGAGCGGCTCTTTTTAAAGAGCGAGTGAGCGGTCGTTCAGTAAAAATGAGCGGCGGTTCTTTTGGAGAAAGGGAGCCGGTTCTCTCGCGTAAGAGAGCCGTGCCGATGCGTTCCGTCAGAGCCGGGTCTCCTGCTCGGTGCGACTTCCGCGCCATCTATTAGCGGTACGAGAAAGCAACTGCCCTCCCGCCCTTCCTCGCAAGAGTCGCCTTCACCCCCTCGCATTCGGCTGAAGAACGAAAGAACCGCCGCTCACTTACGCGCGAGACTAAATACCGACCACAACATCGCCCAAGGTTAGCGGTATAGAAAACATCATGCTGGCAACTCTGGGCTGCTCTCCAAAACTAGCTCTTTCATGTACCCAGAATGGAGGCCGAAATTCCCTAGTCAAGTCTACCAGTTGAACAGGCGAAGTGAAACTCGCTGTTCATATTTTTTTCGCTGCTGCCCATATGATTAATGATGGACCCGCCAATGCGCATTGTTCTGTTTATAATATTTTCTGTGTTTGTTTGTTTTAGCCAGGATTGCGTTATTTCGCGAGCGCTCACATGAATTCACGCGTAGACTGTTAAGACTGTCAACAACTTCATCTTCGGCGATGCCTTATGTGGCATGTGCGATCATTTGGATGAATCGTCTTGGTGGCGACGATTGTTGACCCTTTTTGTGTATGTAAGTGGTCGATTGTGCGTGATAAGGAATCGGTTAGTCGCATTAACCTGTGTGTGTGTTTATTTGACCAGAAATTTAGTTCGCTCCGCCGTAATGCTTCAGGCTCTTTCTATGTTCTCAAATTGCGCAATCTGTTCACATCTGTGCGCCCACTAACCTCATGATTCCAAAAAGTCACGTTAGAAACATGATCTTTCCGTTTTCTTGAACCAGTAAGCTGTTGCCGGTTAGAGCTACGGGAAGTCCGCGTGGCAGGTCGAAAAAGTAAGGCGACTGTTGCAATGCATCTGTAGATCGTGAGCGCGTTTGTCAACGCAGATTATAGGCTGACTTTATTTGAACTTGTGAATCGATAAGTCGCGCAGTGTGTGCTGCTATGAGATGCAGAATATGCAAAGGCACAAACGGAACCGAGATCGAGTTTTCTACGTGCAAAATTTTTACAATAATCGGTTCAGGTCAGCCTGCTAGCTGGAACCATGCAGTGCTGATGACATGCTGATTGCAAAATAAACTGCACCACTATAAGCTTAGCAACTGCCTTGCGGAATAGATAGCATTACATTTGCTAAATGTGTTGAGCATCGACAAGATCGAACGACCTACAGAACGCTGATTTACGCACAGCAAGATATGTCAAGGACGGGTGGGCTGGGCCAGGGGAGCTGAGAAACCGCCACAACAAACAGGTGGGAGGGCAGGTAGGTGAATGGCTTTGAAGTCCACGCAGAAACAAATATAGGAATGCTAGGCGCCGCCACGCCGTTCAAAAATCAGGTGAATGTTGAAGAGTGCGACAGTGACTAACGTAACAGAAACTAATTTTAAGAATGGGGGGGGGGGGGGCGCATAAAAGGCGTCAAGAACGAGTCGAGAGAGCGTCTCGTCACTGCCCGATCGCTCAACACCAGACGGCCGTGGCCAGTCGCCTAGCTGAGGCCCACCTACCCTGTCGTTACACGTGCTAACTTAGATTTCTCATAAATAAATGCAACATAGTTTCATTTCTCTTCGGAATAAGCTGGAAGTGTAAACCTTGCGCCCACGTTCATCTCCTGCGTGCACACACGTTGAAATCTGGCGCACGCACGTACGAGGAGGGGGAGGCGATAAGAAGGCGAGCGTGGCACGCAGTCGCGCGTGACTTCACTAGGGACATCTCCGCCTCGCAAATCTAGGGAACCGCACAAGACGAGATCTGGCAACACTGGTGTGTTCTGGTGGGGATTTAGTCGCTCCCCTCCCTTACTGAATCACCGCTCCCTCGCTCTTCAAAAGAGCGGATCAAGAGATCCGGCTCGCTCCTGAGCGCTCAGGAGCCAGCCGTTCTTTTCGCCACGGCCTCCCTCGCTCTTCAAAAGATCCGGCTCGCTCCTGAGCGCTCATGAGCGAGCCGCTCTTTTCGCCTCGGCTCCCTCGCTCTTCAAAAGAACCGGCCCGCTCTTTTGAAGACCGAGAGAGCCGTGGTTCAGTAAGTGAGCGGCGGTTCTTTCGGAATGAGGAAGCCGGTTCTCTCTCCTTGAATGAGCCGTGCCGAACCGTTCAAAGCTGGGTCTTCTGCTGGGTTTCGATGTTTTTCTATTTCTGACCGACGAATGGTGGCCAGTGTGGGCCGACTCGCGCTACTGGTACTCGCTCGCAGTGTGTGGTGTGCGCAGCAGTCCGCTTGGTTTTTTGTGCGTGTTATGGTGTGGCACCCGATGCCACCGAGGGGAGAAGTAAAGAAGTCTTAATTGGCAAAGGATGGTACCGTTCGTTGCCGGCTGCTGTTCGAACGATGTCGCACGACTCTCACCGATCGTACATCGCGCGCTTGTCCAATAACACTTCGAAGATGGTCTTCCGCGTCTTTAAAGGGCCCCTAAACCACCTCAAATATTTTTGAACATTTCAAGTAAACGCGCATCGACTTCAGAATGCCGTCAAGATCAACCGATGCCAAATGCTGTAGCGCTACGCGCTGCGGGAGCGCCAAAAAAAAAACAAAAACAAACAACCAAAAAAAAAACAACAAAAAAAAAAACAATGCCGCTCTCCTCCCCTCGCCTTTCCGGCATCGCCAGCGGTCGTCACGATGTCAGCAGGGGGAATCTAGGTGATGTCAACTGCGGAAACGATGAACATTGGTTGAACAAGAACCTACGACTTTAGGTTAGTCTGCTAGCAGGTACGCGCGCCCTTTCTGCTCTTCCTCGTCGTGTTGCTCGTTTGTGCGCCCTTGCGAATCGGTAATTACAGCCCGCAACGCAAGTGCCAAATCGCTCACGTTCCAACACAGTCGTACTTAGCACCCTGATTAGGTGCGCGAACAGAGTGCGACAGTGTTGGCCTTTCCAGACGTGCGCGCAACATAGGGTCTATAGCGGTAT
>NC_051159.1:40750470-40775157 GCF_013339745.2 Dermacentor silvarum | reverse complement strand
CCACCTGGGGTCTTTAACGTGCACCTAAATCTAAGTAAACGGGCCTCGAGCATTTTCGCCTTGATCTAAAATGCGGCTGCCGTATTTGTTGCTTTATTTGTTGAGCATTTGTTGCTTCAAAATGCGGCCGCCGCAATGCGGCCGCCACATTCTCGGCCAAAACTTCACAGAGTGCCAAAGCCTTGACATTCACCGTGACAGTTTTTTCCATATGCAGACATTATTCGCTGTAAATTATCAACCCAAACGGAAGCGCCTAGGAATGAAATTGTGATAGTAACACTGGTTTCTTGAATTATGTCAGCGCGAAACGACGAGAACAAAGGGTGGGTAAGTGGGGAGGGGGGGGGGGGGATTGCGCAAAAAATTTCGGGGGGGTTTGAACCCCCCCCCCCCCCCTGGCTACGCCCCTACTCTGAAGAAACCAGTACGGGGTTCCCTTCATAGTCATCGTGCCACTCTTTGGTGGATGGCCCTTTCAGGAAACTTCCACCGACTTGCATGCTTCCGCAGAATTGGTTCGCCATATTCAGTATTGTGCCTGTGCAACAAGTTGTCGACTAGGGGCGCGATCTTGTACGCGTTCCAAAATGGAACGGAGGCGTTCCGTTCCATCGAGCCGCACACGATTGGTCAATTTCAACCGCGACGTTCAAATGGACCAATCGTGTGCGGCTCGATGGAACGGAACGCCTCCGTTCCATTTTGGAACGCGTACAAGATCGCGCCCTAGGTCGCCCTCGTCCGGCGCTCTGCTAGCCCCGTGGGTAGCTTGGGCGGCACAGCAACCCTCCTCCCCCTCTCCTCGGTTCAATCTTCGGACGAGGACAAAGTTTTCGTCAGTTGCTAAGCTTTCTTTCGAAGAAATCCGCATGGTATTTATTTATTTAGTCAGTTAGTTAGCCACATAGTTAGTTCATTAGTTAGTTGTGTAGCTGCGTGCTGCTCGAGGTGAATGTCAACATTTTCTGTTCATGAATGGATGGTTGTATGGATGAATGGGTGTCATTTGCATCCCCTTTGAAACGGGGCAGTGGGTTGCACCACCAAGTTCTTGAATCTCCTGGGAGCTCTTCGCCTTGCGAGCATCAAAATAACTGATTGGCCAGGTACGAGAAAATACTATAACACGTGACGGCGCACTTAAGTAGCGGCGCCGAGTTTTTGGCCCGAAATTAGAAAAAGTGGTGGGAGGTAGTTGGTCTCTAATTTGTTCCCGGTAAGAACACCCTTATCTCGTCAAATGAACAAAACAGCACAGCTATGAAAGAAAGAACATTATCAGCGCAATAATAATTACGAAAAAAAAGAAAAGATGAAAGATGTAATAAGTCGCGCATTAAGTGAACACACATCAAAACAAAGCCACCACTGACTACCAATGAAAGTTCATTATAATTGAGCACTGATCCTGTTTTCATGAGGATGTGTGTTCCTGCTGTCCTCGTTTTTTTCCTCGTTTTTTTAAAGCTCACAACCTCTGCTCATGATGAACAAAATAGCTTACTGCAAGATTACTTGAAAGAGTACTTTACCTGTCTGTTCCCCGAAGTCGTGGTGTAAGCGTTCGTGAATGCGATTTATTTTAGCCCGCTCTGACCAGTGGTGGAAAGGAACAAACTTTTCCGCAATATTGTGGGAACTCAAAGACGCGTTCTAGCTTCGTTCGCGTTATAGACCCTTTTCGCGAAGCGGTTTGCTCTAGAGAAACGAGATGGCGCTTTCAGCGGCGCGCCGCACGTTGCCTCAGAGAAAGTGCACGAATAAGAAGCCATTACCGCTGCTACCGTGCTACTGTGCGATCAGCTGTCGGAAATGCAACTGGGTGTTCGCTAACGCCCTGTGCTCCATGCATTCTTCAATATGTGGAGCGGCAGAGGGAAGACGTGTACAGTAGCTGGCAGCAAAAATTGTGAGTGGAATGAATCTATATGTGACCAAGTAAGCGGACCGCTGTTACATAATGATTGCGTGTGGTGCTGGCCGCCCTTCGGCGATGTGCGGTTTTCCTAGAGATTAAAAAAAAAAGTCACGCATCCGCCAGGGTTGTGTCGCTAACCTCCAATGAAAGGACTTCAACCGCGGAACATCGGCAAGGGTGAGTACCGCGCTTGTTAGAAAGTGACAAATGGAGTAACGCCGCTTCGTGGCATAGTAAGTTTCTCGCACGTTATCTACACGCATCCACCCCAACCTAACGCGCAAACTTACGCCCACTCTATCGCCAACTCATCAAGAATGAGTGAATGGGGGCACACTTGAATCAGTGCGTCGAAGCATGGGTGACGGCGACTCAACCAACCACACTCGAATGTTTGGAGTTTCGTGACGGTCCACAGAGTAAGCGAGGGACTAGAGATAATAGGTCAACGCTACAAGCTATTACAAAGTACAGAACATCTACGTTCCAAGCCTTGTGCGCAGCAAGAACAAATCTATTGCAAACTCATCGGAGCACACCCGCGAGCGAGTAGGCAGAAAATAAACAATCAGATAGTGACCGCACTGAGAAACCTTACCGAGTCAGAAATATGGCACTATATATTAGGCTGCTGCTTTAAAGTGTTAGTCAAATAAAGAACGAATAGTAGAGCACACTTATCCTGATTTGTTCGTAAGCGAAAAGTTTGGACAGGTTTGTATACATTTGCAGCTCCTCGTTTAGTACAATCACCGCATATGCTGCTCGCGCCATTTGGACAAGACGTAATGAGTTCCGAAAACGCTTACATGTCCTCTCTGTGGCTGCAGCCAAAGCTTCGTGTCGTCCACGCAATCACCGTCTACAATATCTGCCGAAAGAGAGGTTTGCTGAGCTGCACCAGGGGTCATGCATAGCCATTGTAAACACGCAGGCAGCTGAGGCAGGCAATGGACGCGTCACCGCGTGATCAAACATGGCCGGCGCCCACGGGATAACCGTAAAGAGGGTCTTACCCCCGTATTCACAAATGCTCCTTTCCTTACACGTAAAGCCGGCCTTTCGTAAGGAGAACTTAAGTTAAAGTGTGAGAAAAGGTAAAGGAGCGCTTCAAAAATCCACCTTACCACATTTTAAGGGCACCTTACGAAAGGCGCCCTTATCCGAATAAGCGTGTGACATGGGAGCGAGGCTATGCACACTTTTACGCTTGAATCTTCTGTGCATGTGCGTATAATTTATTTTTATGACAAGACGTTAATAAAACTGTGCTCCACCATTCCTACAAGCAAGCACACCCAACGTTAAACAGTCAGTTAGCCCGTTGTTGACTCAACCTTACTTTCAGCTGGCCACCATGCAGCGTAGCCGTCACAATAACAGGCTTGCTAAAATTTCACGTCGTGCCTTTTCTTGTGTTCGTTTGGTTTGTACCGTCCGCTCGCACGTTTTGTTATTTGTACTTTTTCTCTTTCCTTGCTCTTTATTTCTTAGCTGTGTTGCGCACTTTACTTAATATTAATTGATAGCAAAAAAAGGTGTAATGGACGGAAAAAAGAGGGTAAATTTTAGTGAAGAGGAACGAAGCGTGCTAATTAATCTCGTCAGTAAGTACCAAATGATCGTGGAGAACAAACGGACGGATGGAGTCTCCTTGGATAAAAAAAAGAAGACATGGAAGGAGATCACCGACGAATACAACTGCCGGCCCGATGTTCGATTTCGAACTGAGGCTCAACTGCGAAAATGCTGGGACAATTTAAAAGAAAAGTGGAGAAAAGGAAAGGCCGACGACATGAAGGAAGTGTTTACGACAGGTGAGCTCCTGCTCTCTCTCTGTTTTCGCTGCTCGCTACTTTCGCTGATTCCTGTTTCAGTACATTTTGCTGATAATGCTGAGGCTCCTTGATGTATTGTGTTGCGGCTCAGCCGTGTCAGTTCTGTCGCCGTGCCGTTATAAGTTGCTTCGGTGAAATATGACACATGCGATAGCTCGCATCTTGCGTCGAGGCCTTTTTTTTTTTTCCCCTTCTTCTTCTTAGGAAGTGCATGTTGCGCTCTCGAGCCGAAGCACGCACTTCTATAGCTTTCCTGCGTGGCCGTGATTTGACCTATGCGAAGTCGAGGCCGGCCTGGGCGCAAGCGCGCGTTTCCTGTAAACACGAGCTCGGGTCCAGACCAGCCTGTCGCCAAATTTGCTGCTGCCCGTAGACGGCGATGCGTTCCCTGCCATCCACGCAAAATATCGCAAAAGTAATGACTAAAGCATGTCACGCTCTTGATGCATAGCGCGACGGTAGCCGTCTGCACGTAATTCAGGAATGATTGGGGCATAACGCAAATTCGTGCTGTCTTTTCAGGAGGCGGCTGTGCGCCAGCTAGCCAGCTTACGGACGAGTTGGAGCGAGTTGGGGCTGTCGCGTCGCACATGTCGACACGGGTGGAGAACCCCTTTGACAGCGACCGTGGGCGCCACGCAGCCACTCCCCGATCACAGAGCACCCCGAGTGTCGTCTCGTTGCTGCAGCCGATGCAGGTGGAGACGCTTGAACCGCCAAATGGTATGTACATTGCAAGGACAGCTTCTTTTTTTTTGGGGGGGGGGGGGGGGGGGGGAGTGGTTGACCGTAATGTGCTGGGCGAGCATAGATGTGCAAAGGAGTTGTACCAACATCTCTCATCCAGAGAGGAAACCCTGTAAACACATGAAGCTTGCATAAGTCTCTTCCTGATACATGAAGCTATCACCAAACCCAGCAACTCCCAACTTTAAGCAATCTTGGCCATAGATTTGAAGAAAGCCTTCGACAACGTGACCCACGATGCCATGCTTGTGGTGCTCTCTTCCACCAACTGTGGCACCAAGATATACAACTACATGCGAGTCTTTTTCCAACTCCGTACGTACATCCTCAAAATTGGCGATATGACACGTACCCACACCTGCAAAGGCGCATACCGCAAGGAGCCGTGCTCTCACCAACACTGTTCAACTTAGCAATGTGTCGCATACACATTGCTACTCCTCATACCAGACATACATTACACACTATATGCCGACGACATAACCATACGGATCAACAAAGGCTCTCCGGGGAAAATAGAGGACACCATGCAACGCGCACGATAGATGCAGCCCAAGTGGCAGGTGCGAGCATTGGCTTGGCGGGCTCCCTGGAAAAGTTGGCGCTGCTTGTGCACACCACGCGCTGGAGACCCAACCCATCACTACACAACACAGGACAATATTTTTCCACAAATGCATAATATCAAAGTACTGGGCCTACACATGCAGCGAGATGGAGTGGGTGCGGCCACTGTTCAGCACTTGCTAAGGCAACGTGAACAGGTCTTGAACATGGTGCTGTGCATTTCTGATCGCCACCGAGGGCTTCATGAGACAGACATGCTGCGGCTGCATGATGCCTTACTCTTGTATCACCTTCGCTATCACGCACCATACATTAACCTCACAAAGGCACACCACAACAAGCTCAACACCCTCATTCGCAAATCCACCGAACTTGCAATGGGAGTGCCAACCAACACAAGTACAGAGCTGCTAGACAAGGAACCATAACACCCTAGAAAAGCTTATCAGGACAAACAAACACAGGCAGGAAATTAGACTGAACAGTACTACATCAGGCAGAATAATCCTGCAAACGCTGTGTTTCAAACTCAGTGACACCCCATTGTTTGCTACAAGCACGCTCGGCAAAAGTGCTCGAGCACTGCTCGCAATAGCCCGCATATCAGGGTACATGGACCCCGAACGAAACAAAAAACGCAGAGAACAGCGCATCACGTACAATAGCAAGTACATTCAACGAGCCAACACATGTATGCTAATTCTGTACATCGGTGTACATACCTGTACACCGATGCTGCCATCAACAACATCGTTGCAGCCATAGCCATTACCGATCACCACTGCACAATCATTCACACGCAAACTATCAAAAAGACTGAACCATAGTGGGTGGAGCTTGCCACCATCATCAAGGCAATTGAATTCGCGTCAATCACCGCGAAAAAATGTATCATATTTACAGATTCGATGAAAGCGTGCTGCATAATTCAGAGGACAACTGCCCAAAGATTACTCTGAAGCAATCCACAAACACCTGCGCCTGCCCACTCTGGTGATTTAGATACCGGGGTACGCGGGAATGGACGACAATGGAGGGGCTAACCTGCTCGCCCGAGAAGCACTGCACTCGGCCCCCTCCATCCCATGCTCAGGTCAAACCTCTCACAAGGCTCCCACAATGCCCACACTAGCACCATACAGAGAAGACGGAGCACAATTTTCAACTCTCAGGCCAGACCTTACCAAAGGAAAGGGCACACTCATTAACCAAGCACAAACAAACACCCTGCATACACCAGCTAGAACACCTTTATATGGGGAGAAGTAACAGAGCCTCTGCCACACTGCGGGATCCATAGCAGTCGCCCAAATACTTCGCACATACTATGCATAGCTCGCACGCTTCTTTCTGCACGAACCACGAGAGCATCGACATGGATCTCGAAGACAACGAACACTTCACTGCTGTATCATGAAAGAAAAAAAAGTACAAGGTGGCATATTTAGCACTGGTTAATGTATGCGAGTATTCATGTTTTCATTTCATGATATCTTGATTCTGTGCTGCATAGGCTTAAACACAGGCACAACTTTGTCAATTTTGATATTTTTTTGCTGCTCGAGCATTGTAACATCTTCCTTTGTGTTCATGCAGGGATCATATCTGCATGTTCAAGCTCGCGGTGTCGCACATGCTTTCATCGCAGTCTGTTTGTAGCAGACAAAATGAATTTGCAGGTTTACTGCTTACACTTAGCAGCAAATTGGCAAATGGGTGCACTGTTGTTGACAGATTTGCCCTGTGCAACACAGTATTGATGCCACCAGCCAACCTTACCTATCAGGTAACTAGCAAAGGAGCCAGCATAAGTAAATCTCGGGAATGTACTCCCATTCCTGCTGTGTGTTAAGGATTTCAACAGGGGTAGCCAGTGAATTGCTTCAACTGGATTACCATTCTATGAGTAAAAAATACAAAAAGAGAAATAGATGGGCTGTAACGTGAAACATTTGTTGCATTTCATAAAGCACATACATATTCACCAATTCTGCACAGTCCTTGATACTGTGTACTAGACAAGGTACAGTGTCGCAAGTGCTTGTAGTTGCCCGCTGTAGTGCAAGCAAAATTTGTGTTCACGCAAAGTCAGTCTTCATGCATATGGTGATCACGAGTTATGTTCAAAGCTAACAATTATTGTTTTTGCAGATGGTATCTATGAGTGGGAAATCCCGGCAAGTCCCGGCGAAAGCAGCCAGGCAGTGTGCATGCAAGATGCACAAAATGGAGCAACCGCAGCTGAGGTCGAGCTGTCGGCAGAAGGGGGACCAGCTGCCTTGCAACCTGCTGTCCTGCAACTGGCTTCCCCATTACAGGCTGCCCCGTTGCAGACTACCCCTCAACACCCCGCTCCGGCACAACGCAGAATGCACACAAAGAAAGAAGCTGTTGAGGAAGAGCTCAGCGCCCGCCTTAGTGGTGTTGAAGAGGACAATAAGCGAAAAAGGAAGGAGCACCTTCTCAAAATGAAGCTTATGAGAACTCAGCATGCGCTTCACATGAAGCATGCAATAGAAATGCACGAACTTGATTGTGCAAGTAAGAAGGCTAAACTTGAGCTTCTCACGTTGAAAATAGCTGCCGTGAGAAAAGCCAGTAAGTAAAATGGTACAATTTCTTTATTTTCAATATGCATGCCCTGTTTTGCTCTACCACATTTTAGGAAAAATATTGCTGAATAATGCGTGCTCGTGTTCTGAAGCCGCTCGCCGAGTCAACGGGCTGTGGTCCTTGAGCTTGTGAAGCTGGGGCAGGCTGCTGAACATTGCATGTGTCTGGAGGCAGTTCATCACTTGGACGGTTCCGGCCAAAGTTGTGCAGAGCTGCACATGCCGTGATGACAATGACAGAAGTTGTTGTTTCTATTTGTAGCTTCATATCAAGACATGGAAATCTTCTTTTCCAGATGCCGAAAGCCCTTTCGACGCTGTTCCTGGTCCGGATTTGGGATTTGTTATACCTAAATAAAGAGATGTTACATATTTTCATGTACTGGCTGTATATTATTGTGACCATCCATACGCACCTGTACTCCGGGCTGTCTTTGCCTCCAGGATCTTTTAGCGGCGTCATAAGGTATGGCCGGCAAGCATACCCCATGTCGCCGAGGAGTACGCCAGGTACATCCCCTTCCTCATAACGTACTCTCGCATTGCTGTTGTCAAAAATCCTGCTGTCATGTGCAGAGCCCGGCCAGCTTGCAACTAAATCAAAAAATTGGAGTTCAGGTCCTGTGATTGCCTGCAAACATGCCAAAAAAGAATGAACGTGATCTTTTTTGCAGCTGCTGTTACCTGCAGATTTTCCAAGCTGTTTATATGCAGTCTAGTAACAATGTTTATAATATAATAGCAGTCGAGTGCCTCTTAAATCTTGTATTTGAACGTTAGTGGATGAAAATAATTTTCTGTCTGAGATAAAAATTGAAGCAGAGATTGAGCTTAATGCAGCTCGCGACCTGATGCGCCCGCGACGTCGCACACTTGTATTCTCTGCTGCGTATTACCATTGCAATGAGAGGCCGACGCAGGTAAAAAAAGCAGGACTACAGTAACCACTTTACCGTGCAGCAAATGCAGCGCTGGCAAGCGCTGCAGCGGTACAGCAACTGTATTGCCGGTACGGCTGTCCGGCAGGATCTTGTTTTTAGCGCACTTCTGGTTGAGTAAATAGGGGGAAATAGAACAGACACACGTATTTAGCGCCACTCCGAGTGAACACGAAAACAATAAAATAAAACGCGACAGAGACATTCTCGCATTTGCCTCGTGTTTTTTTTTTTTTTTTTTTTTTTCTGTTTAATCAACCAGGGTTACGCTGGTAGACAAGATCATGCCGCAAAAACTCGCCTAATCCGCTACGCTTCTAATCACTAAGCTATTTCAAGTAGCGCATCCTTATACTACGTAAAAATGCGATTTTTTTTCACGTCTCTGTACGCATTCTGACGGTTATGAACATATTGCACTTACCTGCACATTGAAGGAGAAATATCCTTTCCTGTTGCGGAATACCTCGGCGTCGTCTCCGCCTGGACTTTTAATACGCACGTGGGTGCAATCAATGCAACCAGTCACCCTCGGAAACTTTGCCTTGATGTAGAATTGGTGCATGACCTCATGCATTTTCCCCGCGTCGGGGAACTTCACAAGCGCAGGGAACAGCGTTGCGGCAATCATTGTTGACACCCGTGTGACAACACGGGAAACGGTTGGCTGCGACACATTAACTAGGTCGCCTGAGACAATCTGGAAAGTTCCCGCGCCGTAGAAACGAAGTGTCACCAGCAGTTGCAACAGCGGTGGCACAGGGCAACCACGTCCGTCCGTGTTCTGATGCAGCGGCAACATGGTCAGTAGTTCGAGCACAGTAGCTTTTGAGAAGCGGTACCTGGCTAAAAACTCCTGGTCACTGTAAAACTCCATGGGATTCTGGCGATCCCTAAGGTTCCGCTGCAACGGCCGCACAAAACTATACGCTTCGTTGTCCATTTCTTTTGCACGGTTTACAAAATCGACGAACTCGCTGAAGCTGTCGTCGTAGCACGCCGCCATGTTGGATTGGATAAGGAGCCGTTAAGCTACCTCAGATGCTGCCTTAAGGAGGCGCCCTCTTGGTGACCTTAAAGTTGGGCTAAAGGGAGCCGCTAAGTGTAAGGTCTGTTTTTGAAACGCGGTAAGGAGCCGATAAGGTAAGGAACGCTAAAGATAAGGGTTAGGTTGGTTTGTGAATACGGCGGTTAGTGCACCACCACGTGGACGTGGAAACGGTGTATTGCACGTGAGTAGCGTACCCACGAGTTGTAGTAGAGCAGCCCGGCAGCACCGACGACTGCAAGCAAAGGTATCGTGGCGGCCGCAAGCACGCCGGTGGCCGTGAAGCAGTGCACAACGCGGTCTTTGCCCGAGTCTGCCTTGGGAGCCGCTGGTTCACGAAGTCCACGAACGGATGCCCAATCGTCTGCAGAGAGAAACAATGTTTAACGATAAGAAGGCTAAAAGGTCGGCCTGAGAAACCTTTAGCGGCAAAAGCTTTCAGAAAATGGAATGCAAGACAAGACGGGGTTGCTGCGATTTAACGGCTCTATTCGTTTACTTCTTCCTTTCTGGACTGCATCAGTGGTCCAATTAAAGCAGTGCTTCGCCTACATGATTACCAAGATCCGCCGGTCATGCACAGTAGATGATAAGAAAGAAATAGAATCGATCGATAGGAACAGCTAGGTTGCACCTTCTCAAATTTCGTCGGACCTGATGCATCTTTCTCCCAATTGAAAATTTCAGTCAATACCTTTCCGTACGACCTATCACAGTTGTACCACATACTATCTGCTAAGTGGACAAGTCACGAGGGAAAATGTCGTTTCCGCGATACGGTTACTCCGCGCTTGGTAAAGGTGATAAGAAAAAGAAATGAGGCCAAGAAGGGTGACAATTAGTAATGAGGCAACAGGTGAATCACATAATTTGGAATCACATAAGTTGGAATACGCTAGCGCAAGACAGGGGTAATTGGAGATCGCAGGGAGAGGCCTTCGTCCTGCAGTGGACATAAAATATAGGCTGATGATGATGATGATGAAGCACTACCAAGTCAACCCCAGCATTTTCTGGAATTTATTGATTATCGTTTAGCTCTTGATTGGCTATCGATTGGCTATCAATGATTGACTAAGCTTAAGTAGTCCCAACCATGCTTAGCTAGACTTAGTTAGATCGCTCAGCTTCGCTAGTTCATGAGTTCTGCCATTGCGCTTGGACCTTTTCTGCACTGCCGCCAGGATCGGCCCACATTTTCTGTTCGCGGTTGACACATTACGCCCGGCTTAAACAGCTCCGCTGTTATAAGAAAAGAGCAGTCAGAGCCTCCATGACTTGAGAACTGGATTTACAGCCCTGACAAAGGGCGGAAATCACAAGGTTTGAAAAAAAAAACGGTTTGTTAGTTAGACGGGCAACTGCGGCAGCCAGTGCGCCTCTTCGATTATCCGTCCCTGACATTCGCGGACTGTCCGACTGTCCGGGCTGAAAGCCCCGCCTCGGACAGTCCGGGACTGTTAGAAGCGCATAGTCGAAAAGGCCCACTGTCCACCGATCTTGCGTGTATAGCGGACAATCACAAATTTTATGGTTCATACGTTAATGCTCAGTCTGCAAAGTGGGTGCATTTATAGCATGAAGTTAATACAATAACGTGTTAACACCTCTCCCTGCATATGCCTTCGCAGAAGACCGGCGCCGCTGCGCTCAACTTTAGATGGTAGCCGATATGAAAACTTGTCCAGTAACTGGCGGTGCCGGCGGCGATCTTCCGGGTAGCTCCCGTGTCTTTCTGTCGCCTTTCGTATAACGCTTGAGAGTAGGCAATTAGCTTCGACCCTAGAGAAAAACGAATCATAATAAAGCGCCTCCAACTGGTTTAAGAGCCCCCTTACGCATCAGCTTTGGCGATTTCGAAGCCATGCTGGCTCCAGTGCCCGATGATGCGTTGAGCCGCAATGGAGCGGCCTAATTCTTCAACAACAGTCAATGCAACTCAGAAGCATGAAGAGCCAACAACCTGTAGAAGCTTTCTTTCATCATACAGGCAAACACTTGCGGCGCTGATTTTGCATCATTGTTTTCTGACCACATTTGAGGATGCCGCGAAATGTAAAGAACCATCTCTCCTATTTCCATACGTTCGGCTAATGTCGGGTAGCCAAAATGGGTAGGAAACTATCGTGTAAAGAGCACGCATTGATTCCGCCTACGTTCCGATAATACGCTTTGCGTTGCTGCTGCCTTTTGACCACTGTGTGCGGACACAGCGCGGCACTGAGCATCGGTGCATTATTGATAAAAAATGTCGCCGAGTGGCGGTGTTCTTACGGATCTCTACTTCTTCCTGTTCCTGGAAGAGGCTGTCATCGTCGTTCATCGCGTGGCTGTGAAACGATAGGCGCTCCTCGGTGAAATCGCCGCGAACAATGGCCTGAACAACTGCGCTGCAGCGGGTTCTTCTTCTTTCTTCTCCTCCTCCTTTTTCCGCTGTGGCCGCTACACGTGGGCGCTGTGCAGGAGGCCCCGAGCTTGACGCGTGCCAGAATGCCAAGGTTGTCCAGTTAATTAATATTGAAACTTAGCTCTGCGGAAGCTCGCAAGGTGGAGAAGTTTTAAGAAAGGGAAAAAAATCGTCATCCACCTTAGTATAGCACGCGAAGCTACATAGAAAAGCCAATAAGTGTTTCTCAGGAAGAAACCTCTCGCAGTTAAAGAAAAAAAAAAGGGGGGTCCTGGTCCGGGGATCGAATCCGAGACCAACGCCCTTCCGCGGTGGTCGCTCTATACCATCTGAGCTAACCAGTATCCTAGCAGATCGCAGTGTAAAGCCTATGTGTGGACTCCCAGAGTGCGTGGGCGCACCTTTCGTTCGGCCGTTTTATTTGGCGCACTCTGCAACGGAAGTCTGGCCTGCGAAATTGCAACGGCGTGCTGGCGTAATCTCAGAAGCCACGATCCAGGTTGTGAGTCAGACGGCATAATTTTGTAGAAAAGTGAGAGAGAAAGTGAGAGACAGGGAGATAGAGTTGATAAAAACTGAAGATGTCAGCTGTGCTATATTCAGGGCTTGCGACTTCAGTTGACGTGTTTGAGATGACATGAAGAGGAAACGAATGCAAAAGAGAAGACACAGAAAAAATAAGGAACTAAAACAAGGAATAAATAAGCAAATCAAGCCCAGATGACTAAAAACATATAAATGAATGTTAGTAAGGCCTGACTGGCGTAAATATAACGGAACCTTCGTGACTAGAATTGCGGTCGATATTTGTCCCTGGGCCCTAAAATACCACTAGGTTGTATTTGTCCACGTATACGAAGTAAAGCATGTGTTGCCAACCGCGCGGTGGTTTAGTGGCGACAGTGACATGGCACGTGCTCAGTTTCACTAGATGTTTGTACTCCTTGCACTACAATGAACTGAGTTGCCCAATCTAAAAAAAAAATTAGAAAATTAGCGTAGCTTGCACTGAAGGCGCGGAGACACTAAGCAGACAGCGGAGCTGATGGGCACCTAGCTAGTCCTTGCTTTTGGGCTAGGCTAAGCACTACCAAGTCATCCCCAGCATTTTCCGTAATTTATTGATTATTGATCGATTGTCGATTCGCTATTGATTGTCTATCAATTGCTTTTCAATGACTGACTAAGCTTAAGTAGTCCCAACCATGATTAGCTAGACTTAGCCAGACTCAGCTTCGCTAATTCACAGGGGTGGGCGATTGCTCTTGGACCCTTTCTGCACTGCCGCCAGGATCGGCCCACATTTTTGGATTCAGCAGGAACATTACGCCCGGCCTAACTACTGGAGTAGGCTACACGAAGTCTCGGCTGATGAATCATGTCCTCAACGTGCTCTCCCAGTCTCCGAGGGGACGCTGTTGGTACACTGAGGATCGATGCGCCAAAGAAGGGCGTACTCAAGATCAGGGTCGGTCCAAAAAAATGTCACAGTTTCGCCCTAAGGGCGAAGCAATGAATGCGATAGCAACACAGCAATGTCATACGAAGTAAGGTGAGCGGCTTTGGTAGCAACAACACGCAGAACTGTTGTCGACGCCATCGGCGTTTTGCCCGCGTTAGCTCAAAATGCGTGCGGCGTTGGTGACTGTTGCTGGAGCCTCTGATATAAATAGGCACTTGGTGCCGCAGCTAAACGTCGCCTCCCTTCCCTCCCCCTCCCCCACGGCCTCTCGCGCGTCCGAAGAAGGCGCGTTTGCTCTACATATATGGTGATTGTAAAGGAGAAAAGAGACGCCTACTTCTGCAGCCGTTAAGCGAGCACGGCGCAGAACGCGCGTTTGTTCTCCGCCGTGCGTTCACTCCCCGTGAAAGACGCGCCCCTCGCGCCCTTTCACTCGCACATACAGCGTTCGGCGCGCGGCGACGATTTCATCTCCAAATGACGTCATACGGAACCTCACGGCGACGGCGACGCCGACGGCGACGGCGACGCCGACGGCAGAAATCTGCTTTTGAGTGTCCATATAATTGCTATCGCAATAAAAGCAACTTGCGTTCTCCATTCGATGTGCGAAACGGGCGCTCACGGGAAAATAGGGTCTGCGGGGTGGATTGGCCAGAATGGGCTTCCGTAGATGACTTAGCTGCTAACCAGCACAGCACTGTAGGGGGACACGACGTGCGTCTCAAGGGTCTCTAACAGCTGGCATTGGTCGAAGAACGCGCCTCGCCACCCGGGGGCGCGACAGCATGCACGCACCGTTTGCATTGGCGCCTCTGTATCGGCGGTGAAAGTCCCGCCTCCGACAACACACCCCGAAATAGGGCAAAAGGGTCAATTAAAGTTATTAGTTTTAAAAAGAGTACTACCTGACAAAGCCTTCTGTAGCGAATCCGGCTGTCCTGAGAATTTCTTGAACGTATAGAAGTGCGTATAGCTTTCCATAGAAGAACTGAAAAGGTAATGCGGACGTTGGGCCATTTCTCTGGATCGATGTCCCACCTAGGCTGGGAAACCTAAGTAAAACCATCTTGTGATTTGAAATACCCTAATCGATGCTGAGTTTTGCAGATAAAGAGCTGGCTACAGGAGCGAAATCGTGCACAGAACACTCACCCCAATGGCAATGTGTTGGCATGTAACGGTCTACTCTAAAGAAAAACTAAACACAGTATTTAACAGCTGTTCGCAACCACTAACTTCGTTCTTTCCAGCAGTTAAATTAATCCAGTCTATGCCAGGCAAAATAAAGTCACCTAATAAAACAGCTTTAGTTTTTTCCCTTACCTGTTCCGACAAACTCGAAATCATGCAATTCGTATAGGTAACCGGCTGCTTCACATGGCCGCCCGTAAATATCGCCTATAATTAATGAAGTACCATTGACCTTAATTGACGACTTGTGCTGGCAACACTCTCTAAATAAACAAAGATGGCTACGACATTGAGGTTCACGGCGTCTCTTTCGCTTTGTGCTGCGCTTACGTTTCTCGTCTGTGGTGTCGAATCTAGGTGTTTCGTCGAAGCCAAAAGCGTCCTTGCTGTCAACCACTTTTTTTTTTATTGGTCTAAAGGATTTCGGCGACGAAACCACGGAAATAGTTACGCTGTGCGTGCAAAAATACAGCCTGCCCGACGAGCACGCCAGATCTTGCATTGGTTTACAAGTTTCGGTGGCGTTGTAGTCACGCTAAAACTCACGTGTGGCGCATACCCATGTTGGATATGCGGGTATTACCCAGGGATATGCGGGTACGGGCCAGGTACAAGAAAGAAAGAAAGAAAGAGAGAGAGAGAGAGAGAGAAAGAAAGAAAGAAAGTAAGAAAGAAATAGCTGGTGCGGGAAAAGCTGAACCCGTGCCAGATCACGTGGCGCGCGTGACCAGTCAGGGCCGTTTGGTGTGTAGCGGGGAGAGAAAGGGAAGGAAAGGGTTTGGCGTACGCTCCGCCGGGTTTCCCTCGCCTCAGATCACTTTCGGCGGCTGGATGGGAAGGCCGCGCGTGGTGCATTCCGCCGAGGAGCAATCTGCGTTTGAGCAACGGTGCCACGAACTCACTCGGGAAAGGGCTCGTCGTCGACGTGCCGATTCTAGCGTGAGGACTTCCGAAGCCCTGGCGAAACATCAGCATCGTCTTGCCCTCCAGGAACCCGACAGCTGGTGGTGCATGCCTCGGAAACGCTAACGCCAACTTCCCCGGTGCGGCGGCCAGGTTTCAACGCGAGTTTCTCAACCGGAACTTCGGATCCAGCTGCAGTCGGTGTGACTGGTTGTGGTTCGAGCACAACGTGGTACTCGTCAGTGCAATTCGTTCCGAGGAACACCAAAGAAACACACGACAAGCTTCGCTTACCCCCATTTCCTCGACACGGGAGAGGTTACAGATATTTTTTAATGATAATGACCTTTTCAAGCGAGCCGATGGTAAAAAAGAAGGGAGGTGTTTCTGTGTAGCGGGCCTCCGAAAGGTGCAAGCACTTGTATGCGGCGTTGCTTCACTGCTACAAGTATGATACTTGGCTGTTTTCGACCTTCATAAACAACTCCGCACTGCGACTCGTGTTGCAGTATATCACATATGGCATCGCACAATATTTAGGCAGTAAGGTCTGTCGTGCTTTCAGAAGCTAAATACGGATATTCTGCACTGATAAAATGAGGCTAAAAACTGTAAAGTTGCCTGGTCAGTAGGTATTTATATAAAAACAAATGAGAGTTCCGTTTGTGAGTCGGGGTGCACCTTTCTTTTTATAGTTAGGTGATACGTGTGATAAGGTCGCCTGCGTCCGATGACTGGCGCTTGTACATACTTGCAGTACGCAGAGTTCGAGGTAGTGCCCGCGCTTGGGAACGCAGCAGACACCTGCCGCCCGTAGGAATTCTCAAACCCCGGTGAAACGTGAAAAGTGAATAAAACAACCAAGGGAACCAAGCTGAGTTTCTTCCAACAGGTTTACAAAATTTAGCGACAGGTTTCTTTCGGGCAAAGTCACTTACACTACGACTTGGAAACAAATTGAACAAGTTGGAATGGAATTCAGCTGTGTACACAGTCTCGGAAAGCAAACTAGCGGGGCTTTTCGCAGGTCGAACGCTGGAAAACTGGATCGCGCGCTGTTTGCTGTTGCTTCTCAATTTCTTGCAGACAAATAAACTGACAACTCAACGCGTTGAACAAGAAACAGCATCTTCTGCTTGCGCCGCTAAACTAAATCACGCTGTGAAAACGATTTGTCGCCTCGCGGTATACCAGGTGTCATGATCAACTTCAGACCTTCCGAGGTAGTTATCATTCTTGCTACCGTGACTGCAGAGAAAAGTAGACAAAAGGGCAGGAAATTATAAACGAACAAAAAACAAAGTTTAAGTGTACATCACTATAATTTATTAAAGCGCCTGCCTAAAACAAGATGGACTCCACGATTTTAACGCCAGAAATATATCTAAAATCAATAAAAAGAAAGGAATGCTGACCTCACCGGGAACAAAGAAGTCGTCCCGAGTGAAGCCTTTCGAACAAACCGGTGTATGTAATATCAGTCACCTTTTCCATATACAGACGTTCCTTATTCAAGTCGCTCCCCGATGTGCGTTGTGTGCTTCTTTCGGGAAAAGATGAAATCATACATTGCCATCTTTCCACCGCGATGACACGCATAATGGTATACAACACGAGTCTTTCGACATCCGTCCTTTTTTTTTTTTTTTTTTTTTTCGTTTTCCGGCTTGTTCACGGCGGCATCTCGGCGATTTGAGAACTACGAGGCATTTAGTGCATGTCGAGATACATGACCCTCTTTCGCTTCAAACTCAGCTGTTTCTCGGTGCGGCCGCTAGGTGGCGAGTGTTTACTTTTGTAGTCGCGAATAGCACACCTCATGGTACGGCGGCTAGATGGCTAGGTGTGCCGACCGAGCGTAGTTCACCACTTCTCCGCACCATGACGCAAAATTGGCGCTGCGGACAGTAGAACGGTTCAGCGACGCGCACCGGCGGCTGCGCTGCGTAGACGAGCTGCGTGTCTGATAGGATAGTATCGCTTGCCTCTGATTGTATCTTTGAAGTGCGCGTTATAATACCATTCTGAGCAGTGTAGGCCAAGCCAGAATGAGGAACTTGTTGTTGTCTAGTCAGAAAAAACGAAATGCTGAAGTAAATTTTCTAGCTTGGCAATCGGTCACATTTATTGATATTAACGCAGCGCTCCAGCCCATTGCATTGAAGACGTAAATGCATTTTTTCCATGCATAAAACAATACTGCAATGGTTTTATACGGTATGTGGAACCGTGTTTACATGATATTTAGCGAGTTCTAATGTTTCAGTTTCGAGAAATCCAGCTATTGTTTTATTGCTGCGTCAATTACGGTATCTAAATTGGTGCGAGAAGAATTGTGTTGGTAAGTGCATATGGTTCACTGTTTCATTGTAATAAAATAGAGTAATACGTCTTGGGCTAAATTCGTGAAAATACAATACAATAAATAAATATTTAAAATACAAGAAACGCTCTCGTAACTTGAGTCAGCAAACGCACCAACATAAATAGCCTAGCGCCAGCAAGGCCGCAACGTTGGTCCACCACATCATAACATTATTCACAGCACACGCCTCCACTTCAGGTGATTCTTCTTCTCCCTGTTGCTTTCGCGCGCCATGTTATTGCCCTTGACAAGAAAGTAAACGCGTATAATTGAATAGAACTTCACAACATCGTTTGTGAGCTCTTTCTTGTGCCGCTTACAGCCGATCAAATTCGGGGGATTCAGCTGCAGAAAGGATGCAAAGTCGGCGATACACTGTTCCTTCGTAACTCATTTAAACTGAAGCACAGCTTAAAGGCGTCTTCGAGCGATGCTACCAGTTTTTTTAGTGCTTCAGAAGGGAGCAACAGCCCTGACCTACTCATTCTGTTGAATTTAGTAATGTCCCTGAGCAATCGGAGCACTTGGTTCTTTGCAGGAACTTCCTTGCTACATAGCCTGCTATATAGAATATCAGCCTAGAATCACTTTTCTTTTCCCTAGCTGTAGCACCGCAGCGGTGCTCGATGTCGCAGGCACTGAGCACCTCATGTGCGGCTTGAAAATTTCCAACGTCGAGGAGCTCATGGACGTACGCTTTTCGGTGTACCGCTTGCTCATTAACGTCGCCGATACAATCTAGCCACCGTACCGATACTGAGCAAGCTACTGAGCAGCTCGGGGTGAACATTTCCGCTGTCAGACAGTGGAACAATTCCGCTGTCTTTGTCACAAATTTAGAGCCCGACTTGCAGTTTCAGAGCGAAGCAATAGGTCTCCTTGGTGGTCTTGATTGGTGGAGCAACGCCGCCGCTAATCTCGCCGGTCATTTTTCCGACCTGGAACATTCCACATCGCTTAGGAACTTACAAACAGTACGAGAGTTGCGGAGCTCTTCACCTTTGAAACTGACACGAACAGACGACATACAACTATTCCAATACGGGCTTTATTTTTTTTATTTTTATTTTTATTTTTTTTTTTTGCTCGCCGCCAGTCCGCCAGCCTCATGTAGCAGACGACGCGCGCTGCGCAACCGTTCTACTGACCGCAGCGCCAATTTTGCGTCATGACGCGGAGAAGCGGTGAACTACGCTCCAGAGGCGCCGGTCGGCACGCCTACCCATCTAGCCACCGTACTCATGGTTGGGAATTCCCATATCATTTTGAGAGCACAGGCGTTCTTTAACCCCAGTATCCTCACTGCCACCGCGACTATCACAATCAGTACGAAAGAGTGTGTAGGAAGCAGGCATAATTTCTGAATCGCCCAAAGAACATTACAGACATATTTCTAATACAGTGAAGCTTTGTTTGTCTCTACTTCGCGTTTTCCGCCGTGCGCCGGGGGCCTGTCTCATTATGGCCTCCGAGATGTGCGCGCTCTGGCGAGTGCAAATCCCGGAGGCCATAATCTCACACCACTTCCTCCCATGACCGCCGCTAGATGTCGTAGCGTGTCCAGGGGTTGCTCCAACTAGTGAATTACCCTGCACTTGGCAACCAAGTATGGGGTACAGGCTAAAAGACAACCAGGATTCATCAAACCGAAAGTAAGAGAGACACAAATAAGTAAATTGCATGCATGGAAATGACTGAAAAAGACCATGGAGACTTACAAAAACGACAACAAAGAAATCCGAAGGGAAAATCTGTATGACAACAGAAAGGGCAGGGCCTTGCTATTTGAGAACCAAGCTGGCTGGTTGAGGGCAAAAACGTACCGTAGCAGATATGCGCCACAGGATGAGGCATGCGCGTGCAGCCACAAAAGCCCGGAAACGACTCGGCACACCGTAATAGTATTAGGATTTCTACGGCGCAATACAAAACTCTTTCCCCAGCAGGCTCGTGACGTGATCTTCTGTACAAAAGCTATATTAGACCCATTTTAGAATAGGGATGCACGGTATGGGACCCTCCTATACGCGTACCGACCGAGATGAACTTGAGAGAGTTCAGAATATAGCAGCACGGTACGTAATCAGAAACTATGAGAGAAACCTTAGCATTACTACTGCAAAACAAACTAAAATGGAACACTTTAGAAAAGAGAAGGCAGACATTACGCTTGAAACTTTTTTAGAATATATTTTATGGCCAAATTGGAATCGACCGCACTAAGTATATTCTTCACCCACATTATATATCCAGACGAACAGATCACGCGCTCAAGGTTAGGGAATACAGTACTAGAACTAACCTTTTCAAAAGCACTTTTTTCCCCAAAACTATTTTAGAATGGAATCGACTGCCTGCTGCCGTAGTTGGTATACTTAATAATGAACATTCTACAAATGCGCTTTAGAATTTCGTTCTTTATTTTACAGTATATAGTTAATGTAGAGTTTGCTATCATTACATAGTGCTTGATTACTTAGTTGTATGATGGCGTTTCGTGCCTTTTTTTTTTTTTTTGCCTTGATGTAAATTGATATCCTGATGTACTACTGATATCCTGTTGTATAGTATACTGCTGTTTATTGTATGCCATAAGCTGTTTACATTGCTGTATGTAACCTCCCCCCCCCCCCCCCCCCCTCAACTGTAGTGCCTAAATGGCGCTGTGGGTATGAGAGTAAATAAATTGAATGCGAAGATATTCTAAGCGAGACCCGTAGGGAGTGTTCACCTTACAGAAACGTTGCGATTCAAAGAGAATGGAAGTAGCTGGCCAGCAGTCTATATAAGTAAGAGACGTTTAGAATATTGGTAGAAAAAAATGCAGGGAAGACATTCATAGAACTAGAGTCGTTGCAAGCGTAGGTAATGGTACAACATAGATATGATGCTTTAGTAAAGAAAATAAAGATTCACATCAGAGAGGCAAAATGCTAGATAGCGATAGATGTAGTAAAGCCTGATTAGATCCAGCAGGCTAGGTGGCCATTTGTCACCGCCCCGTTTCAAGGGGAATGACAATAGATACCATCATCATTATCAGACCCAGCTCCACTCGCCCAGTTGCGAGCAGCAGCAGAAGACGTCGACAAAATGCCACCAAAAATTGGAGGACGCTTAAGCATCGCCTTTAAGAGTGGAACGCGATAGCGTTATCGGGCCCCGTTCGAGCCCCCTTGTAAGCTGATTTTCCCACTGCAACACAGAACGTGGAAAAGCCTGCTTACAAAGACCAAGCTTACACCGATCCCCTTAAAGTCGGCTTCAATTTTAAACAGAAATGCATTGCTGGGAAGACGTTTTTCCAGGGGCAATGTAAGTCGTCTTATGTTACAATGTGAAGGCCTTATAGCACCTTTATTATAATTTTTTTATTTGTTTGCTATTGCCCCAACGCGCGCGCGTGTCCAAAACGCATTAGTCTGGCGAAGTCCCAATTTGGCCTGCCGTAGAGTAACTGTATAGGCTCCCTTCAGGGAGCCGATACCGTAACTATAACCTGCCGTAGGGTGCCTCGATGCCAGCGCCGCCGTTCAGGGTGGTGCCAACCTTTGACCGCACCCGCGCCGCCGCTTTCTCGCTGCGAAACCATCTTGAGTCACAGCGAGTGGTTGCGAGTGCTTGGTGCCGGTGCTTAGTTCGAGACAGAGTGCGCGCGGATGCTTCGCTGACGCTTCTACTTGCTAGACAGTGTTCAGCCGCATGAATGACAAGCTTGTCAAGTGCATCGAGTCGACATGACGGGCTGTTGTGTTCCCAAGTGCACCGGATCGACGCGTAAAGGGCTTCGTTGTTTACGCTTCCCCCGGGACCCAGAGCGAAGGAAGAGATGGGAAGCCCAAGTAAAGCGGTATCACTGGAAGGCAACGGATAACTCCTAAATTTGCGAGGTAAGTGTCAAGAAAGTTTACACTATCGCATCGTGTTTTTCATAAATAAGAGAGTATTCTGTGATCCTCGCTCACGTACCTACGTTCGCTCACAAACTAAGCACTGCACCGATGCTGAGTAGCCTATGGTTTGCGAGCGCGCGTCGCATAGGCTTTTGCCGTTTTGATCAGCGCAGTCTATGCGAGTAGTACCCTTATTTTAAGAACTGACGAAAATGCTTCGCCGCGAAATAGCCTTACATTAGCTACAAATCGTCATGTAAACCACCTATTTTACTTTTTCACGGGAAGCACACATCGTGTGTCTCTTGTTTCTTTCTTTTTTCCCTCAGTTTCTTTTTTCGCTACTGGTTATTTGGGACTAAAGAACGCAGTGCTTCTTCTGGGGAGAGCGGCTGTTGTGTACGTGGCAAGCGAAGCATTGTGATTTTCTCTATTCTCAGCAGATATCTTGCGGATCTCAGGTTGTTACGTTATATAGCTGATTTTTTAGACGAATATATTTGTAGCGTGGTGCTCGTAAGCTGATGGTCATTCGTGCTCATTCCCGATCGTAGTGGGTACTGTGACGGTCTTTAAATGCCTGTGCACGGTATGCCCAGGTGTAGTAGAGTTAAGGGGCATCATGGTACCAAAATGTTTCGGCGCTTTCTGACATGGTGTCTGTTGTAGCCTGTGCATTTCTTCGAAACGTGTGAAGCGAGGTAATACAGCATTACTTCTATGAAATTTTATTTTTAAGCACTGTAATGGGTTCTCTGTATTTACAAGGCAACTTTTCATATCAATAATCACTTTTGTTGTTTTACTTGTACTTAGAAACACTTTGAAGAGGACCAGTACGAGGGAAATCGACAGGATGGGCGCCGTCTGTTAAAGTCAACAGCCCTACATCATCATGGACTACATTTTCGATGTGAAAAACATTGCTAATCTGTATTTGACTGTCTTAGTTTCATTTACGGTTTTTGTAAGCGATATGTATGCAGTGTTGTTTATTTTTTCAATGTAGTTATCAGTGTTCTAATGGTTATTTATAAAATGTTCTGTACTCGCCATCGATGTGTTTGGCTGATGCGACGTATTCGATGGTAGCTGATGTATTCTGGCTGGATATCTTAATCAATATTACCCGCGGTTGCGTTTTCTTGTTGGCATTCTTGTTTTCGATTTATATTGTGTGTAATAAGGTTGATGTACTCACTTGATCCTCCCCCCCCCCCCCCCATGTAATGAATAAATGAAAAAAAAAAAACTCTCACTATCCCGAATTGTGTGTCGAGCCTACCTTGCGAATTTCTTTTTTTTTTTTTTGTCTTTCAACATAACCTTCAGGCGCCACACAGTACATATAATTATTCATGTACATATCTCTTTCATGATTGATTGTACTAGACATAAGTAAATGTATTTTGTGCATCGTTTGGTTTCTTGTGTGTACTACGCAAGATTGACACAGACAAGTTACGTTACATGTTTCTCTACAGCACTAACTAAACCTTATTTTCACATCGCAGTTATTTTTACACCAGCTTAATCCTGTCAGCACACAGTTTTGTGGGCAAAAAAAAGCAAAATTGCGCGTAGATATCGTCAAATAATTGCAACGAACGCGAAGAGCACGCGCAACGCAAGGGAAACTAACCGCCGTGCGCGAGTGGCTGGCTACGGTAAAGGAGGCGTGACGTGTAAACCAAAATACAACAGCGAAAAAGAAAAACTTCCACACACAGGGGGTCGCAAACCTTATATACCAAGCATCGAAGTGCAAAAAAAAAAAATTGTGCGTATTTCAAACATACAAACGGCATATTAAATGTGATTGAATTAGGCAACTTGGGGCATGTTCCCGGCGCCATACATTTACGTCTTGGACCTTCGACGAGTTAACAGCTATTGGTTATAAAGATGTGCAGATGCGATACCGATAAAAAATGCTCATCAAGGCAAAGCACTTGGAAGTGCGCCGCGAGTAACACAATTTATGAACGCAAGCGTAGCTGAGTCTCAGCTCGTGTGACTCAATATGGCGGGGCCAGCGGGGTTGTCTCCACCCTGGACGGCGGCGCTGGGCATCGAGGCACCCTAACCTGCCGAGGATGTGAGCGCCATCTGGATAGCATTTTCGCAAGTAAACTACACGAGCGCGCGGTAGTTGGTATGGTAGAAATGCTGGAAAAGGCGTTTGTGTTTGAGTTTCCTCATAACAGAATTATGTTTTCTCGTACATTCAAATTACAATCCGACGCCACCATGTCTGTAGGTTGTGGTTCAGTCGTACTTTACTGTTGCTGTTGCTTTACTGTGAGAAATTCAATTTTTGTTCACCAAAACCTTGCACCTTGTGGAGGGCCTGCGCGGTTGGGGTGGCTCGGGATGACTTTCTCCGCCACGGACGCCGACATTGCACGCCGGCGCAAACCCGACACCGACGCCGGATTTTCTGCGACACGGGGCCCTTTACGCTTTCGCGTTAAAATGTGCTCTTAGCGTCGTGGAGATCCATGCTTGAAAGAAACGACTATACCGGAAGAGGCACATCTACCTTACGCTACGAAAAGTGCTACAGAACGTGAAAGCTAGTATACTGTTTCGAAAAAGCGAAGCTGGACGACGCCTCGTGACAGTCGTGCAATTCGGAAAGCGGGCCGAATAATAAATGGCAGATGAGAAAATTGAGGAGTGCTGTCCTGACAGACGACTGTGGGTATGCTTGTGCGTGTGTGTGTGTGTGTGTGTGTGTGTGTGTGTGTGTGTGTGTGTGTGTGTGTGTGTGTGTGTGTGTGTGTGTGTGT
>NC_051159.1:40717970-40747970 GCF_013339745.2 Dermacentor silvarum | reverse complement strand
TTTAACAGGGTGTGGAAACTCGCTTTACCTCCCTTGGGACACTCGGTCCCATGACGATATGCGGCCGCTTCCACAACTGGCGGTTGCCGGATATCCAACTGGAAATAATGCACAAACAAAACAATGCCGCCATGACGTCACTGATGAGGTCAGAAGGTAGAGGGAGAGGTCGTGCAGCCGGGAGGAGGAGGGTTGCTGCGGAAGCCCTCCTTTCCCACTTCGCATGCAAGCGGGCCGTGTTCGTGCTCTCTCGCAGGTCCGCTGGCTGCGCGGCGACATTGGCTAAATCGCGGAGCAGAACCCGCTGAAGTGTACCGTGTTTAGGAAGCGCTTTCTTCCTGCCGCGTTTATCTTGCAAGTTTCTATTCATTTTGTAAATCACTGGGGCATTGCTCGTACACACCAGCGCCAAGCTATTATAATGAGAAATATTTATATAGCAAACCGTCGTTAACTACCAATATTCGAGGTTAAAATGCTACATTTCGTTATTTCATGAAAGTAGTCGCTTTGAAATTCCTAACTTGTGGTTAAGTTTAGGGCTACGGTTCAACTAGTCCGCAGATACAGTGGGGGCTAGCATAAAGAAAAGAATTTCGTGGCACCATCATTCGTTAATTTTGTTCGTGTGTTTTGAAGTGGATCAACTAAAGCTGGCTGATTTCACAGGTCAGCCAAAAGTCAACACATCTAAAAGTCGAACGTTTTTCTTTTTATTCGCACATTTCATACTGGACGAAGACTGACCTCCACGTAGCGCGAAAGTGTCAATCTGCAGAAGGAATTTTCATTTGCAACTGGAATTTGTACATAATAAGCGAACATGGATTCCAGAAGATCCAAACCAATGCAAAAACCATCACAGCTGTGCCTTTATTTCTTCTTTTTCTTTTTAAATTTAACCTTGGCTATGCATGACGACAAAGTAAAAAGGGAACAAAATATATAGCCCAACAAACACGCACTCAAGCTCTTCGTTACAAGTATTAACGCGACAGCGTTAAGGGCCCCGTGCCACAGAAAATCCGGCGTCGGTGTCGGCGTGCTATGTCGGCGTCCGTGGCGGAGAAAATCATCCCGAACCACCCCAACCGCGCAGGCGCTCCACAAGGTGCCAGGTTTTGGTGAACAAAAATTGAATTTCTCACAGTTAAATACGCCAGGAAAACAGCAAACTACGACAGAACCACAACCTACAGACATGGTGGCGCCGGCTAGTAATTTGAATGTACGAGAAAATAATTCTGTTGCGAGGAAACTCAAACACAAACCCCCTTTCCAGCATTTCTACCAGACCTACAGCTGCTCGCTCGGGTAGTTTACTTGCAAAAATTATATCCAGATGGCGCTCGCATTCTCGGCAGGTCAAATTGGGACTTCGCCTGCCTAATGCGTTCTGAACACGCGCGCGCGTCGGGCCAATAGCAAATAATTAATAAAATAATAAAAAAAGGTGCTAGGACCTTCACATTTTAATATAACATGACTTATATTGCCCCTGGAAAAACGTCTTCCCAGTAATGCATTTCTGTTTAAAAGTGAAGCCGACTTAAAGGGCATCGGTGTAAGCTTGGTGTTTGTAAACAGGCTTTCCCACGTTCTGAGTTGCAGTGGGTAAGCCAGTTTACAACGGGGCCCGATAACGGGGCTCGAACGGAGGCCGATAACGCTATCGCGTTCCACTCTTAAAGGCGAAGCTTAAGCGTCCTCCAAATTTTTCACCGGCAGCAGATGGGCTGCCGTCATGACGAACGAGTCGAGCGACACTGCTCTTATGTCAGCCCACTCAGGCTTGCACAGAACTGTTTTATTCATGAAAAATGAATAGCTGCTCAGAAAATAGAGTGAAATACTTGCGCTTACCTGTTGTCATTAGGAAACCTGAAAAACTTCGCAGAACTAGAAATCCCGGTGTATGAACACCACACAGCCGCACAAGACATGTGATGCCCCGATTTAGCCACCTTCGTCTAGTGCATGGTTGGCATGGCTTCCTGCGTCTTCCGTTCCTTGCACGCCTGATCAAGTTTATCTGTCTTACCTTTCCTATCTATACACTTGACACGACAACCGAAGCAGGTGACCGAGCGCGATCCAACTTGTGATATCGCTGAGCGAGTGGCAAGGGTGACCGGAGGCAAGCACGACGGACACACGAAGACAACCAATTCCCGCTCACAGTCCGATTTAAAATTCACAAAAACAGAAATTAAAAAAAAATAACTTAGTACGTCCGGCAACCGCTAGGAGCGCGCATTTACCTCGAAACCGAAACTAGCACTCGCCTTCCGGGGGTTGGTGTTACCGCAGAAAAAAACACGGGCAACACTTGCTGCAAGGAAACACTGAGAGAAGGTCGCATTAGCACTGCGTCACTTAATTTGTCAAATAAAAAGAAGAAGAGGTATACTTGCACAAAACGGTTCGAAGTATACGGGCATGAAGAGCATAAAATGTCACAGCGCGTCGTCGCGCGTTTTACAAATGTGTCTTTATTATTGCGCAGATCAGGCTGCTCCGTAGTGGTGTATGACATGGATGATCTTCGTTTTTTTTCCAATGTTTCCCCGCAGCAACTGCTGCCCGTGTATTTTTTGCCGCAATACAGCTCAGTTGAAGTTCAGCGTGTTTCATCAAGCCAGCAACCAACTAGCCCATCTAAGTCTCTTAATTGCGAAAGATGCCTACTTATCACCTGGGATCAAATACACAAGGTTTTCGTTCGAATGTGCTCGCTGCAATTGGCTGGCCGCCTTTGCTGTTAATATGTCCAGCACCCGGATTGGCTGGAATTTGCCACCACGAACAATTCTAGCGCTATATAGCTGTATGTGAGTACGGGCCTTGGTGAATGGCAAAAGAATTGCGCTCAGCACTCGAATTTCGACAATGTGCGAAGAATGGCACCGCATGGCGTCACTTCGCTTTTAAGTACTGTAGCATTCATTTTGTTTCATACAATTTATGTAAGTGCGTGCTGGTGCCTCTTAGAGGCTACTGCTACTCCTCTCCTCTGGAATCCATGCTGAAAAAAAAAAAAAAATAAACATGGGCCCCATAACTCCCGCATCCAATAATTCGGTAAGAAACATTAGGATCCCCTATAAAAACCTGTTTTTCTCATCTGTCGTTCGATGTTATTGGATAAAGGCGTTATGAGGAATACGGTTTATTTTTTTTTTTCATAGGAATACATGCGATAAAAGAAATGCTAAGACACTACCAAAACCAATCCATTATCATTAAGGGCCCCAAATTCCATTACATAAATCGGAAACAGTAACAAAAACATAAAAAATGGCAAGGACTTCTCTTTGAACAAAAATGAGTAGAAGTTAGAAATGTGAAGCAATAAGCAAACGAATGCCATGAACAGCAACGTTTCGAGAGTCATTTTCCGTAACAGTAGAACGAACAAGAGTGTGGGTGTAAAAAAGTAAACTTACAGAAGGAATATTTGACGCAGCTATAGTTACAAAAGCATGAAGTTAGCAGTTCGCCTAATGTTTTAGCATCACGCTCAACGACTATTGGTTCTGGTAGATTGTAAGAGACGTTCATGACGCTAGGGAGGAATCATTTGTTAAACGTGCTGTTTTATTGCGATAGCAATTATATGGACACTTCAACCAGATTTCTGCCGTCGGCGTCGCCGTCGTTGTCGCCGTCGCCGTTGCCGTGAGGTTTCGTATAAAGTCCAAGGGTGATAAAATCGTCGCCGCGCGCCGTATGCGCGAGTGAAAGCGCGCGGGGAACGTGACCGTCGCGTGCAAGACTGTTGGGGTACGGGAGGGAGGGAGGGAGGGAGGGAGGGAGGCGGGGCGACGCTGTGCTGCTTCACCTAATGCTTATCTTGGAACCGGGCGCAAGGGGAACTGGCCACTCAATCTCCCACGCGAAAGCAAGAAAGCGGGAAGTCAGCGCGGCATTAAGGGGGGGGGGGGCAGCTTCTCCTCTGCCAACTTCTCCTCTGCTCAATCAACTCCTCTCCACTTTGCCCGGCGGTGGCGGTCGCCCGCACTGTCTCTTATCTCCACATGGCTCTGACCTTTGTATGCGCTGTGCATTCGCCGCTCAGTTTCCGTTGAAGCGATAGACCGCGCGAACCTTCGCCCGCTGCGGCGGCTGCGCTTGCTGCCACCGTTTTGACAGTCGTTGTCTGCGGTCATTCAGTGTGATCTATTCACGTTTGCTTGTGCGCGCTGACACCACACTTGTTAATTCAGTTAGTAAGCGAATGTGTTTAAGTTTATGCAGCCGATAAAACTACTATCCCTACTCCGAATAACTCTCTACTAATTTACTATCGCAATTGATGCTTCGCCTTTCGGGCGAAACTGCGACATTTTTACCCTAGAGACGTTGAAGGCTGATTGAGTTTAAGATGTGATGAGATGTGCGTGTGAGTGGAAGTAGTATGCGCCATGCGGGAGTGGAAAAATAATACAATTTGTGAAAGAAACAAAGTGGAGAGATTTGTCGTCTGAGAGCTAGAGTCTGGAGTAGAGCGCTGCACGGGCTCGGGCTTATCCGAAAGGCCGGCCGGGTAGAGCAGTTTTTTCACGGGCTCGGGCCGAGCTCGAGTTTTTTGACGCAGGCCCGGACCGGGCTCGGGCTTTCTGGTGGTGTGCATGTAACGTGCAGCGTGTTACCCTCGCGCGTCTCGACTATGGAAAACATGTCTTTGTCGGTCTCGAGCCGGGTTCGGGCCGCGTTCGGGCCGCGTTCGGGCCGCGTTCGGGCCGCGTTCGGGCCGGTTTCATGCCGTGCTCGGGCCGGGCTCGGACCTAAGGTAAAGGGGTGGCGGGCCGGGTGGGTAACGTAGATTATTTCCGGGCCGGGCCCGGGTCTCCCCATAAAACTTTTGGTCGGGCTCGGGTGCGCAGCCCAACGTAAAAACGGGCCCGGGCTGGGCCCAGGCTTAAAAAATCGGCCCGTGCAGTGCTCTAGTCTGGAGTTCCAGAGATGATTTAATACTGGTAACACTGTAGTTAAAACACGTGGTGGCTTAGCGGATATGATGTCGCGCTGTTAAGCACGAGGTCGTGGGATCAAATCCCAGCCGCGGCGGCCGCATTTCGATGGCGGCGAAATGCAAAAAAAAAAAAAAAAAAAAACGCCCGTGTCCCGTGCAATTGGGGGCGTGTTAAAGATGGCGTAAATTAATCCGGGGTGCCCCACTAAGGCGTCTCTCATAATCATATAGTGGTTTTGACACGTAAAGCCCCAGAATTCAAGAATTCCAGTTGCAACCGTAATGCGATGTCATGAATCCGGTGGCACGATTCTGAATAAATTCCAGGGCATTAATTAGATAAAGCTCTAGGGGACTCTAGACCGGAAATTTGTACTCATGTGTAGTAGGCTTCAAGGTTTCATGCCTGCCTGCCTTTGTCCGGGCTTGCCTTTACCCGTTTTCCCGGACCACGCCAACGTGTTTCACTGGGTATGTGACATTCGGTATGTGCCCGAATATGTAATATGGGAGTATAGACAGCTTGGGCCATAGAGGTTAATTGAAGAGCTGCACGTACCCACTGGCAGATACCTCGTGACGTCAGTTAGCGTCAGAGAATTGAATTTATTGACTAACGTCTCGCACCCAGTGTACCCAAGTTGGTCCGACGGTTGGTTTCGAACCGGGTTCCCTAAGCCCGATGCTCGACCCATTTGACCATGGATCACCCGGGGATGCAAGTTGAGAAAACAAAATGGTTATCGAACTAAACACGCAGATAGACACCGAAAAGCACGAGAAGCATCCTAAGAATGCTAATGGCATTATTCCTTAAATAGGGCGATGATGATGATGATGATCGTGGTGAAGATGATCATGAATATAATGGCGATGAGTGATTACCCTTATACACTGCACGGTTCAGAAGCTACGTGTTTCGACGACAAGGTGGTTGTCAGGTGGGCTTATTGATATGACGACAAACAGCGCAAAAATAGGTCAAATAGTAGTGGAAACCCTGCCCCTCTGCGTGTATCCCGAATCCCCAAATCACTGAGGCGATAATTTCTTGATCTGTGTATTTTGTTCCTTCTTCTACTTCTTTATTTCTTCTTCTTCTTTTTTCTGCGTATAACTTTCGCCACTGCCAGTAAACTTTCGTTGGAGGTCATCTCTTATTGTAGTCTGTTCCACTAATCTTTTCTCCCGTTGTGGCACATTTGCCGCATTGTGAGTTCAACAAACTTACCAAAGTCAATCTAAAAATATGCATGATTTGTAACAGTGCAATAACAGCTAGTGGAATGAGATGATCTTCGGTAGCGTTAATTTATCGCCTCGTTCCTCGCAATCGCAGGCTGAGCTGCATGCAGCACTAACTGAATGAAGAGCTCTCATTCCACTCCCCGAGATGTGCTATGCCCATAAAAGGAGTCGAAGATCTCGGTCCGCGGGGTCGAAAATAGAGACGACGGTGCACGAACACGCACGGGGGTCCTCCGTGGCTTCACCTTTGCGACGCTACGCGCGTGCAAAAGCCATGCTTGAAAGTAATAAAATTTCGGCTCGTTGGATGCACATCTGCGCTGAGCCTTCGACTTACTTGAGTCACTATGTTGAAACAGTGTCAAGCGGCGCGAATGACTCGGACAACAGCAGATGTGCAAACAGACGTGCTATAATGAAGATTTTAATGATATGATGACGATATCATTAACATCATCATCTGAGTGGCACCTGAGCATCAAAGGTTCTCGATGTAGTCGGCTAAATACGTGCCGCTTGGCAACCCAAACGAATAAAAAGAAAGAAAACGCAGAAGTACGCTAAGTCACCTTCAAATCTATCTTCGCGAAGAGCATTTTGAACCTTTTTCATAGCGATGCTCTTGTCTGCCGCAAAGTAGTTAATAACAGCCTTTACAGCATTCATCTAGAAAAATAAATGCCGTCAAGCTGTCTGTAGCACACTGTTATAGAGGGACCAACTTTAGTCACTGTCTTCGGAAAGCAAACTTCTCAGTTGACGAAATCGTTGCCTTTGTCCTAGTATTCAACTCATAGCCAAAGCCGTTCCTGGTCGTTAGCTCAATGTCGCTACCATGCAATCAAAGCACTTTGCATTTCGCTGAGGCTTTTGTTGCCTTCAACGAAGCGTCTCTCTCGCCGCATGCGGCGAGTGGCATGCAGCAATAAAAACCTGCGGTGCATCGCTGTGTCTGTCCAGCTCCAGCGTGATTCAGGAGTGTTTACTTTACAAGCACGTGTGGCCGGCCCAGCTGGCGTTTTCGCAAGCCAGACGAGGAGGAGTGTGTTTTCGCAAAATGGCTCTCGCGAAAGCAAAGTTGGCGCCATCCACCAGGCCAGTGCGCAGTGTGCACGCACTCTTTCTCTCGCTGGTAGCAACTTGACGTGCGTGGTGCCCTATAATATATGGCGAATTGCTTGCCTTTGTAGAGAGAGAGAATAAGAGATGAAAGGCAGAGTCGTTAAGCAGGTTAACCGTCCGGCTGATCTCTCCGCACTGGGTGATGGATGGGAAAAGGGCAGGAAAGATGAGGAGAAAGGATGTGAAGATAATTTGTCAGCACAAGCACAGGGAATGCAACTGAGAAGTAAATTTTTATTAGGATGGGAATTAGATGGACACTTCAGGCGCATTTCCGCCGTCGGCGTCGCCGTAATGTTCGATATAAAGTTGAAGTGCGATAACTTCATGGCCGCGCGTCGTATGTCGTGGGTGCGAGTGAAACCGTGCGAGTGTGAGCCGATATCGGATGGTGGCTCGACCCCACGCGTGCAAGGGAGGAAGGCGCGGAGGAAGCGCAACGTCTTCCATCAGTGGGGGATTAGGGAGGGGGGTGGGTTCTCCGGCTGCGGCTGTGTATAGCGCGGCCGAGAGTGGGCACGCGGGTCCTATCTTGAAAGCCATCTGCAGTGGGTACAGCGCCGAGGGTGATGGCTTCGTGCGCGCGGTCTTCTCGCGCGCTTAGTTGGTGTAGAAGCGAGAGACAGCACGAAGGTCACTTCGCTCGCTGCTGCTGCCGCTCTTCCTCACTCCAGCATTTTAACAGCGAGTGTCCGCGGTCATCGAGGGAGATGTGTTCATGTTTGCGGGCGCGTGTGACACCATGCTTGTTAATTTAGTTAGTAAGCGTATGTTTACAAGCTTATTCGGCCGATAAAGCTATTACCTTTACTTCGTACAGCTTTCTAATACGAGTACTTTGCTATCGCAATCGATACTTCGCCTTTCAAGTGAAACTACGGCACTTTTTTTAAGTGCGAAGCATTTTTTGCCGGCGGCTCTTTCCGTCCCTCCCTCCGCCATGCGGCGTCCACACCCGCACTGCGCATCCTCCTCTCTCTCATCTCCGTGTCTCATCTCTCCTCTCGGCATTCCTCCTCTCCTCTCCGACGCTCCTCTCCTTCCCGGATTGCGCAATGAATGGCAACACCTGCGGCTCCGCGCGCGATAAATGCGAAGCAGCTTAGGTTAGAGGCGCAACGGTAGGCGCTGCATACTCCGCTGGGGGGCGCAACTGTAGCTCGTGGTATAATGACGCGCGCGCGCGCTCCGCTCCTCTCATTCTCCTCCCGCAACGCCGTGATGAGTGCCACGGACAGGGCCAGCGTCAACGCCAGTGTCAGCGCCGTGGACAGCGCCGCGGAGAGGAGGGCTCGAGCCGCTGCCACGAAACGGCAGCGGCGACAGGCCGATCCCGAACTTCGAGTCGACCCCATGGCTGCTTCGCATACTACTCAGGGTTCCCCTACGGGAAGATGGTGTAATTTTTTCTTCATTCATTTCCGGTGCTTATAAGAAACACAATAGCAACTTTAGAGCCACGCGTGCGGACTTCGGCTGTGACCGGAGTGCAAGAGGTCTCTTTTCCCTAACGGGACGGGAAATTTGAAGGGCATTGCCAAGAGCAGTGAGCACTGGTTGGCTTTGCACAGACGCAGAGCCTTCAATGCGCCTTTGGTATATGTACTGTGAAAACTATTGCGTGTGCTCATCCCTGCCTTCTCTCTTTCTCTCCTCCTCCTCCTCCTTGCGCGTGCTAGTGCGCATCATTTATTTTCTAAGTTAACGTCATTGAAAGACGGAAGTTCGAAAAATTAGTTAAGTAGTGTAGTCGTCAGTGCCACTGCGTTAATCAACATGTAAGCAGCAGCAGTATCACAGATGGGTTTCATCTGTGATACTCCACTGCCAAAACAAAACGCATATGCATCCTATAGCACCCTTGCAGGACACAAGCCGAAACCCTTGAATACATGCTTGTGATACACCCTTAATTCAATAAGTGATTAAGATGTTTCATTTCATACTGCGGCTTCATGCAGAAAATTCGCCGAAGGGTGTGTCAAGATAGCTTTCCACGTCATTGTTCCTATAAGGGTGTAAATTACTTTATAGTGCTGACTAATCCGTATACCAAAGGGAGAGGGAAGCGCATGACAACGTTCCATTCTACTCCTTCGTCACAGTGCGTTTTGATTCGTTAGCCCGCAATAAAGTTACTCGGACTGCCGCCTGCGTTGTTTATTTTGTGTGGACACCCTTTCAGCTGAAAGTGCTTCGACTCCAGCCGCTTTTCTGGCCAATCTCCAACCAGTCGCCTTGGCAGCTCTTGAACATTTTTTGAAAGTTTATCCAAACCGAAGCCATCTCCCCCTTCGGGGCACTTCGCTTTTGGACCACAGCGGCGCTTTGCGCGTCAGTCGGCGATGCTTCGCATTGCTTTCCACTTTTCCCCACCTTGTTTTCTTCTGCTGTTTAGTCCCCAGATATGATATGTTGTTGCTTTCCTCTTTTTTGCGTGTGGAAGTGTGTGTCCTTACAGCGCTCAGCTGTACGCGAGGACGCACATGTAACCTTCGTTCGCGCGCAGGGTTCTTTGAACCTCTTCTCGTCACCAGAGGCGCGCGCGAGCCTCCGTTGTAGATGGAATACGTACCGAGAAAAGAAAAGGGTTGCGAGTGAGCTCGTGCAAGAGAAAATTAAATGCGCAAGTGAACGTTGGGTGCATAACATTCACAAAAGAGACAAAGGCGCCCCAAAAAGATTCTGGAACCATATAAAAGCACTCGGAGCTCCAACTAGAAACTCGCAAACGGCTATAAGGGATGAAGACGGTAACATCTATGAAGGCGATGATGCGCTGCGGTACATCACAGACGTTATCAGGCATAACTTCGGTACGAGAAAAAGCGTAGTTCAGACAACAGATCCAGCAACAACAGAGAGGCCTGAGAGATCAAAATTCAGCATAGAAAGCTTTTATTGGAAAAAGGCAGCAGAAAATGTCCCTAACAACACGGCAGCAGGACCCGATGAAATCCCAATACAGCTAATCAAAAACCTCGGTCCAAAAAGCAAGGCACTGCTGACTAATGCCATAGAGCAAGTGATTAGAACAAAGAATATTCCCGTTGGATGGCGTGAAAGCAAGATGAATCTTATCTACAAAGGCAAAGGAGATAAGGATAAGACGAGCTCGTACAGGCCAGTTACAGTAACGTCGGTGATATATAGAATAGCAATGCAAGCCATAAAATTAGAACTGTTGAAGTGGGTGGAAGGAAACGGTGTATTGGGGGAACTACAGAATGGGTTCAGGCCAGGCAGACGCTTAGAAGACAATATGTTTGTACTAACTCAGTGCATAGAGATTTCAGTAGCTCAGAAAAGACCTTTATGGATAGCATTTCTAGATATTAAAGGAGCTTATGACAACGTAGACAGGGAATTGTTGTGGGATATTCTTCAATACGAAGGCATAGATGACGATTTCGTGGAGCTGCTGAGGGAGATATATCGAGACAACCAAGTACAAGTGGCATGGGAAGGTCGAAAAGGAAATGAAATGGTGGGAATTCACCAAGGATTGAAGCAAGGATGCCCTCTGTCACCATTGTTGTTCACGCTTTACGTCAAGGGCATAGAAAGACGACTGGAAAACAGCGAATTAGGTTTTGATTTATCCTACATGCGTAATGGACAAATGGTGCAACAAAAGGTCCCTGGATTGATGTACGCAGACGACATTGTGCTACTAGCGGACAATAAAAAAGATTTACAGATACTTGCGAATATCTGTGGGAACGCAGCGACAAATCTAGGCCTTAAGTTTAGCACAGAGAAATCAGGGATTATGATCTTTAATGAACACACGAGTAACTTCGTGGTGTCAATTCAACAGCAAGTAATACCCATAGTGAAGCAATATAAGTACCTCGGCGTACACATAAACGAAGGAAAGAATTACTCAAGCAACCACCAAGATAATCTGAAAATAAAGGGGAAGCGGAATGCAGCATTAATGAAACACAGAGCACTGTGGGGCCACAATAAGTATGAGGTGGTGCGTGGAATCTGGAAAGGAGTAATGGTGCCAGCGCTAACATTCGCAAATGCCATTATATGTTTAAAATCGGATATATTGGCGGGTTTGGAAGTTAACCAAAGATCAGTAGGCCGGTTGGCTTTGGGAGCACACGGTAATACGACAAATGAGGCAGTGCATGGAGACATGGGTTGGGCCTCTTTTGAAGTCAGAGAAGCACAAAGCAAAATTAGTTTTGAAGAAAGGCTCAGGAACATGGATGAAAATAAATGGGCGGCTAAAGTGCACAAGTATCTCTACATGAAAAGCGTGGACACAGAATGGAGGAAGAGGTCAAGGAAGTTGGCAACCAAGTACAGGATAATCGAAACTGTAAATAGACAACCAGGGGTCATCAGAAAGAAAGTGAGAGAAATAGAGACCGTGAATTGGATGCAAAGAATGGAAACGAAAAGGACAATGGAGATTTACAAGAATGAGAAGAAAGAAATTAGAAGGGAAAATCTCTACGATAACACAAAGGGCAGTGCCTTGCTATTTGAGGCTCGAGCCGGTTGCCTAAGGACGAAAACATATCGGAACAAATATTCGGAATTAGATGAGACATGTGTATGCTGCAGTAAAGATCCAGAGACCACTCAGCACATCCTAATGGAATGCGACGGGATCCACCCAGCGAGAACCGTAGGTAACGTGCAACTCCCAGAAGCGCTTGGGTTTAAAGTGGAAGGAAACATAAACAGATCAGCCGTAGAGATCAGCAAGAGACGATTAGAGTACTGGTGGAAAAAAAGTAGGGAAAAGATGGATGCGACCTGATCTCTTAAAATCATAGGCAGCGGTACAAGGTAAATTTTTGAAAAATAAAAATAATGATAGGTATACAAAAATGCAAGATAAAGAACATGTATAGTATACCTGATTAAATCAAGCAGGCTAGGTGACTATTTGTCGCCGCCCCGTTTCAAAGGGGATGCCAATAGATCATCATCATCATCATCATCATCATGTTGGCCGCCACTTGCGTCACTGGACTGCCAGCTACACGCAACTGCACCGTTTCCCGCAGCCAGACTGCCCGTCGTCGGCCCGGCACCCACGCCGTGATGAGAGGGCGAGGCACATCAGCGGTGTGTCTCTCCGTTGGAGTCGGCCGTTATTGTGACTCGGGGTCCGGGACGAGAGACTGAGTCTTGAAGCAGACGAAGAGGAGACGAAAGCTTTATACAATATGTACAAATATGTACAGATATAGCAGGAATAGCAGGTAATAGCTGGTAATAGCTGCCATTAGCTGGGGATAGCTAGTCAAAGCAGTAAGAGCTGGTAAGAGCGCACCAGACCGACTGGGCGGCTGGTGGCGACTCTCTGGCTTAACAATGGGCCGGTTCTTCCTTAAATCCCCTTGGCGGCGGCTCCTCGTCCACAGGAGGAAGACGGGACGGTTGCTGACGTCACTCGCGTCGCATTGTGTCGTCGCGTCCCCCGGCGACTCGTCGACAGGACCCCGAGGGACGGTTGGCGATGATGGCCGGGGCTGCTTGCACGTCGGCAGGACACAGACGGGGCAGTTGCCGAGGTCCCCCCGCGCCGTATTGTGTCGTCGCGTCCCCTCGGCGACTCGTTGACAGGATCCAGACGGGGCGGTTGCTGAGGCACCCGCGTCGCATTGTGTCGCCGCGTCCCGTTGGCAATTAGTCGGCAGGACCCAGAGGGACGGGTGACGATGATGGCAGGTGCTATGGCACAACAGCACCCCCGCCGCCAGACAATGCATCCAGAGGTCGAGCTGTCCGACGCAGCTCGGAAGATTGGATGCGCCGGTTGAGCGACGTCTAGGATGGTTTGGAGGTATCGGCTCTGCCGCTTTTCCCGCCGGTGGTCTTTTATGCTGCTCGGTCCTGATAATGTCCACTGGAACCGACCGAGAATCAACAACGCCAAACCACTCCGGCCAAAGCAAGCACCCTCCGAATGCTCTTCAAACCGCCAGACCAAAATCATCGAACAAAGCATTTTCCGAGATCTGGCTACGCTAAACAAAACAAAACAAAACAACAACAACAAAAAAAATCCCGAACAACACGAGACACGTATCGGAGAGTGAAATTCAATATACGGACCCCCCCCCCCCCTTTTTTTTTCTCTCTCTTTAATTGTCAATGCGTGAGGGTTATAATCAAATCAGAATTGCTTTGTAAGCGATTCTCAACTGTAATGCGGGCGGGTTGGCAAAGATCAAGGTTGCCGAAGATGACTTAATTTTGCCCCCGAAAGCCCTGACGCAAAGGCTGAACGCAGCTAATCTGTGCGCCTGGGCGCCTCTTCGCAAAAGTACGGAATTAAACCCGACAACTGTCACCGCATAAAGAAATAGCCCTCCACTTAGTGCTGTCAAAATGCGCTCGGCAAAACGAGCACCACATTTTTAAAGCACAGAAGCAGTCCTAACAAAAAAAAAAAAAAACAAATACTAAAACTCGCACGAACTACATGAAAGCAAAGGTGAGTCAAAATTCTGCACTGACACTTAGAGCTAACGCGTACAATACAAAAACAAGTCATAATCTAAATTAAGCATTTAGGCTTTGTCTAGCCTAGGTAAACGTAAAAACAACAAAACTTGAAAACACTGACGCTTTCTCTACTCAAGCGTCCAGCAATTAGGTAATCAGTACAAAATGATCAACCAACTAAAAGATGTCGGTGTCTCGCGAAAAGAAAGGACCAAAGCATTAAAAAAATGCGCTCTTGGCATATCCACCCTTTCCTACGCTCAACACGCGGCTCAACTTTATCCCAAGAAAACACAGAAAATGAATACTAAAAGACAAATAACAGAATCGGCTCTAAAAGTACCATGTTGTCAATCACTTGGTGTTTGCAAACACCCCTCTTTAGACGAGCTCGCGCAGAACGCCCATTCTCGGGTTTACGCGTTGTCGGCTCACTCCACCATAACAAAGCTGATTTGCCCGAAACACCTGCGACTTTCGACCCGCGGCCTCCAAATACTGCGAGAGCGACGCATTCACGGACCCGCGTGCACGCTGTCCCTTTGACCGCTGGGCAGTCGCCTTTCTTTCTCCCACGAAGGGGGCGACCATTGCAGCAGACTATCGAGCATACCTGATGCTTCGCTACGTTACTCTGTTTACAATCCCCTGACACCGCTGAGAACAGACGGAATTTGCGGCGTCTAAATTTCCGCGATATCCTTTCTTTACAGACGCGCGTCACGCCTATTATAGACCTCAGCAGTCGCCGAAGCCTCGGGTTCACCCTTATGCGCTTTTTCCCAACTTGTTGGCGGTTGGCGCGCTTGACCCGGCTCGTACCGCCGCCCGAGTTCGACTTTCTCGGCTTGCGCCTTCGTCGTTTGCCCTCGGCGCGGCTCACAAAACTCGCGGTCTCGGCGCTCGTACTTGCAGGTACGCTGCCTTCTATACGCAACGATATCGCTAGGGGCGGCAAGACCAAGCTAGGCTCGTGGTCGTCGCTAGATGTCTGTACCTCTGACAGAACATGACTGCATCCGACGCCATCTGAGCTAGTCGGCTCGCGCTGCGGTCTATCGTTGACTAGCCTGAGTGTGTCGCTGCCATCAAAAGGGCGCAGAATTTCTCTCTGACCTTCGTCGTCGGCCACAATTTCCAAAGCAGCTTCTTTAGACGGCGACACAACAACGTGGTCGCGCTCGTCGATAAGCGTGTGCACCAATTGCACCATAGCATTTCCCTGGCGTACTCAGCTAGTAGCCATTTCAAAAGTTGGCCTGTCCTTGACAAGCTCGGCAGTTGTCGCTATCATCTTGGCCTTCACAGTCGGCCTGACTTACAGCATCAAAATGCCTCAACAAAGCCTTCTTAGCCTCTTCGTAGTCCCGATTCTCCTCATCAAGTAGGCGTTCCAAAACACACGAGTGTCTACGAGGAAGCAACAGGATCAACCGCTCGGACCAGAGGTCCCGGTTGACACCTTCTTTCTCGCAAACCTTTTCAATGTCCGCAAGAAAAGTAGCAATGCTCTCGCCTGCCTTGAAATTATGAAGATGGTATCGCGCTGTGCGCCATGCCCATGTTTGAATTTCTCGACGGCGCTCTAGCCTTGCCTCTTCCTCCGGACTTACGTGCTCCTTCGCCTCTAACTCGCGCCTCTCATGTCTAACGCGTTCCTTTGCCTCGAGCTTTCGCTCCACAATCATTTCCCAAGCCTCTTAGGCTTCCTCGGTCGTCACGTCCTCTGCTCGCATCACGTCGAGAATCGCTTTCCTTGCTTTTTCGGAGCCGGCGGAAATGCCCAACTCCTCGCAAATTTGAATGAGGTCCTGAACTTAGGAATTCCTCCATCGCGATCTCGTCCCTCGTGTTGCTGGCCCACTAAATTTACCCACTTTAAACTAGAATGCATAAATCATAGTCTGCCTGTGCTAGAGAGGTCTGGCGACATGAAAAGCAAACATCGGGCACTCACCCAGCCAAAGTGGTTGACGCCGGTCGGTCTGGTAGCTGCCATCGAGCGGTATAGCAGGCGTCTTCGGTCCTCGTATCTCGCAGCTTGCCATCCGCTGTTGAGATACTGGTTCGTCTATCCCATAGCTGCCATCCACTATTGTGACTCGAGGTCCGGGACGAGAGACTGAGTCTTGAAGCAGACGAAGAGGAGACGAAAGCTTTATACAATATGTACAAATATGTACAGATATAGCAGGAATAGCAGGTAATAGCTGGTAATAGCTGCCATTAACTGGGGATAGCTGGTCAAAGCAGTAAGAGCTGGTAAGAGCGCACCAGACCGACTGGGCGGCTGGTGGCAACTCTCTGGCTTAACAATGGGCCGGTTCTTCCTTAAATCCCCTTGGCGGCGGCTCCTCGTCGACAGGAGGAAGACGGGACGGTTGCTGACGTCACTCGCGTCGCATTGTGTCGTCGCGTCCCCCCGGCGACTCGTCGACAGGACCCCGAGGGACGGGTGGCGATGATGGCCGGGGCTGCTTGCACGTCGGCAGGACACAGACGGGGCAGTTGCCGAGGTCCCCCCGTGCCGTATTGTGTCGTCGCGTCCCCTCGGCGACTCGTTGACAGGATCCAGACGGGGCGGTTGCTGAGGCACCCGCGTCGCATTGTGTCGCCGCGTCCCGTTGGCGATTAGTCGGCAGGACCCAGAGGGACGGGTGACGATGATGGCAGGTGCTATGGCACAACACCGTCAAGCAACCGGGAGAGAACGAGTGGCAAGGCTGATGAAGTGCGCGGTAAACGTCCAAATGAATATCGAGGCTTTTGGTGGGTTGTAGTAACAGGCGGGTTTGGCCTAGGCATCATCATCATCAGCAGCCTATTTTTTTATGTCCGCTGCAGGACGAAGGCCTCACCTGCGAGCTCCTATTACCTCTGCGTGCGCTAGCTGATTCTCAACTCGCACCTGAAAATTTCCAAATTTCATCACCTCACCTAGTTTTCGGCCGTCCTCGACTGCACTTCCCTGCGCTTGGCACCCATTCTGTAACTGTAATGGTCCACCGGTTATCTACGCTACGCATAACATCGCTTGCCCAGCTCCATTTCTTTCTCTTATTGTAAACTAGAATATCGACTGTCTCCGTTTGCTTTCTGATCCACACCGCTCTCCTCCTGACTCTTAACGATACGTCAAACATGTTTCGTTCCATCGCTACTGTCGAAAAATGTCGAAGTTTCGCAGTTTCGCCTTTGGGGCGAAACTTCAACATTTTTTTCATCCATTTTCATATCCATTAATTTATCATTTCTTTAATTCAATTAGTAAGTACAAGTAATTTTCTCTATGTTGTCCTTGGTGTCATTGTTTGTTGGCTTCTTATGATATGATCAATAATAATCGGGCCCCTGGGTTCCCTTTCTTCTGGTTCACCCCTACCGTTAGGATGTTAAACAATTTTATAGATCACGACGAAGAACTCTAACTAGAGCTCTAAGCTAGATGGGAAAATACGTGGTTGAAAATTATGTAATCTTGCTGACAACCTTGGCAGCACAGAAATTTCCGGCAGGAGAATTTGACAGCGATAGCCTTAAAGCTTATTGAATGCACTTTTCCTGTCGTCTGCCGCAGTTATAATCATTTTTACTTGTCAGAAAAAGTCGGTAAACAAGAAGTCATGTTTGGTTCCCACCAACGATTCAATTTGATCCCTTAAACGTGAGAGTGTTAGCCATGGGACTACCGAACACCTTGTTACACCTAATAAAGTTGTAAAAATGTTTTTATACCAGCGCCGTCATGCCGGGCGATAAGAGTCACCGTTTAATGGACACCACTCATGAGGCATCGCAGACCCCCCCTGCCACCCCCCCCCCCCCCCGCCAATTTGAGGTGTAAATGAATAAATCAACAAATAAGCATGACAAAACTAAATTTAATTATAGCAGACAGGTGCACTGTTGTAGACCCTCAGCAAACCTCTGTTTCGGTGGGTATCGTGATGGTGGCTGGGTGGACGATACGAAGTTTGGGCCACGGCTTCATAGGACACGTAAGCGCTTCCGGAGCTCCTTACACCTCGTACAAACTGCGCCAGCTCATATGTTGTTTGTACTTGAATCGGGACTAGAAATGTATTCCAAGCTGCACAGAGTCTCTCAAGTCTGGATGAGTGTGTTTTGTTCTTGATTATTTATTTGGAAAACGCTTTGAAGCAGCGGGTTGTCATATTTCTGACTCAGTGATGTTCGTCGGCGCGGTCACTATCTGCTTGTTTATTTTCTGCCTAATTGCTCATGGGTGTGCTCAGTTGTGATCAATTCGTTCTTGCTGCACACAGGACTTGGAACGTAGATATTCTGTACTTTGTAATAGCTTGCTGCAAAAGTTACAGGAGCACATATGGTCTCCTTATGTGCATTGAATGCGAAAGCATTCTGGGCATGTCGACTACATCGACGTCCATGCTGTTTCGACGTCCATGCCACGGGGCATTGTCACATGACGTCATCACCCGGGCATGGGACCTTGCCACTTAATGTTTTTATTTAGTCATATGACTATGTCACCTAATCGAATCTCTTGGTCATGTGCTCCGATTGGACAGTCAATTTTGAGGTTGGGAAGCCCAATTTTTTTTCGGTGGGGGGGGGGGGTCGAGTCAAATTTGTGGGGGGGGGGGGGGGGGGGAGGTGTCAGGTTGATTTTCAACGTGGGTCAACTCAATTTTAGAATTGGGCAAAGTCAATTTTGGGTATGAGCCATCCAAATTTTGGAAATGGCCTAAGTCAATTTGGGAGTGGGTAGGTCGGTTTTGAACGTGGAACATTTCGAGTTGTTCAACGTCAATTTTGGGGGTGGGCAAAGTCAATTTTGGGAGTGGGCAGGTCTGTTTTGAACATGGGTGAACTCAATTTTCGAATTGGGCCAAGTCAATTTTGGGAGCAAGTAGGTCGGTTTTGAACGTGGGCCAGCTCAACTAATTTTTTGGGTTTGGGCCACGGCCGACGCCATGGTTGTTCCCTGAGGTGGGATTTCGTAGTGCGAGCCGCAGCAGGTCCAGCGCCGAAAACGTAACGTAATCACTTGGTCACATGGGTTTTCTTGCCATGAGTTGTTAACACCGGATGCTCGTCAGATTTTCCGCTTCATGGGGCATACAAAGCTTTCGGCTTAATAATAATAATAATAATGAGGACGATTATGAACGTTTATGCTTATGCACTACAACAGTTCAAAAGGTACAGTGTTCAGTATAACAATGGCTGGACTTGTTGGCATGATGGTGTAATACGACAGACACAGCAAAAATGTCACGAATGATTAAGAGAACCCTTCCACCAACACGCATACTCAGAGGCCCCCAATCACTTATATGTCATTTTTGGTGTGTGACGTGTGCGTTTACTTCGTTTTGTTTTTTCTGGAATATTTATCGCTACTGGGCAATAATCTTTTGTTGGAAATCAACGCCTGTGTCGCCCGTTCCGTGAATATAATGTGCCGTAGTTGTGCTGTTTGCGGCATTATGTGTTTGTTCAAGTGGCTTAAACTAAACTGCGTATAAGAACGCGCATGATTTCTAATAGTGGTGTATCTGCCTGTGGAATGAGGCGACCTTCAGCAGTGCACACTGATGACCCAGTCTACCTTGCAGACTCAGCCTTATGCAGCGGCAACTGAATCAGGCGCTCTCATTCCACCCCACGAGATGCGCGATGCCCATAAACGGAGCCGAGAAGCTCAGTTTGCGGTCGAAAATAGAGCGGACGGTTCACGGAACACATGGGTGGTGGGCCCTCCCAGGGTGCCTTTGCGACGCTGCGTGCGAACGCCAGCTTGAAAGCGATAAATTTGGGTTTCTTGGATGGAGTTGTATAATCGTGAGCAATATGACAGGGAACAACTATTTTGCTTTCAAACAACGATTTCTCGCGATGTGTGGATTTCGAGAGGACGTGTTAATATTAGAACAACAGAAAGTTGGGCTAGTTGGTAGAGATTCGTGTTACAATGTATTATGATATGATGTGTTAATGTGCAACAAGGAGCTTTCCTGATGAATTCTGTCGCCGGACGCTGTCACGACTAAAGAAGACAACGAAGTGAGGGACACGAGCACAAGCATGTCCCTCTCCGAAGAAGATAAAGTTGGCACGGCCAATTCTTCGACGTCCTCGTAAGCATCACCATGAAATGTCTCGGGAGTCTGAGGATGCTGCAGAGTCACCTGAGAAGGTCCTGCGGTTGCCATTTCGTTAGGTGGTGGTCCGGTTGATGGGGAGTTTTCCAAGAGGATTACCTCCGGGCTGAGGCCCCGCAGTCGGCGACTGTAGCGGTGGATAGGAGTGTCCAGTGCAGGAATAGGTTGCGGGTTTGAACTGGGCGTTGCACTCCGCACAGGAGTTCCTGGCATCAGGGAGTACCCAGAACCTTCACCAGTGTCGCAGGATGCGAAGAACAGCACACAGGAGGACGGCACAACAACAAACACAAGCTCTATATTCAAGGCCCAAGAAGAATTCGCCGCGCCAACTTTATCTTCTTCGGAGAGGGACATGCTTGTGCTCGTGTCCCTCACTTCGTTGTCTTCTTTAGTCTGACAATATTCAGTCTCATCAAGCACATTTGCGCGGGACATTTGCGTTTGGCCATCACATCCTTCTGAACGCAATTGGTTTGATCATTTTCATATTCCTCATGGGCGTACGTTCCAACGGGCGACTTGAAATGACTATACCGACTCAAACACTGCCAAATGGCACAATAAAAAGACAGTACATCTTTAAAGAGGCGCGCTGGTGTCCTTAAACATACGACATGGTATCCACTAGTGCAGGATATTATCCTGTACTTCAAGGGTCACAGAAGACGTTCGTGTTGGCTAACGACGAAGGCTCGGTTTACTAGCGAACTGTCTGAGACGACATGCGTTCTAAATGAAGGGGATAAATGTGTCAGCACTCCATCTGTTGCATGGACATGGAAACGACCCCATGCATATTGGTGCCCGCAATTACCGATGCTGTACCGTGACAAAGTTAATTGCCTTGCATCTGTCGTCTAGCGCATTTCTTCCTATACGTTATATCTACTCATGGATGGTGAACATTAATGTATAGTTGAAATTGCAAAAATAAGGCAGAAACCATCCTCGATGATCATATAAGTCAATTCAAAGCATTTCTCCCCTGCAAGTGGCGCAAGGCCCGAACGATCTCACGTCCTCCCGCGGGGGAAACGCTTATTCGACGACTGCCACTAACGCGGGCCGCGACACCCAGACGACGTACGATCGGAACCAGAGGAGGTGACAGACCGCTGCACGCCACACCGAATTCGTCTTCGACAAAATGCTTTTGAAAGTACGCGTCTGCGTCCCGCAAGCGGTGGTTCTCCATTAGGCGTCGCTTGGTCTCCGCGGACCAGTTCGGCATCCATTCGCTTGGCGTGCCGCTGTTCTTCGGCCGCGCGTCCGCGCGTATCTCGTCGGCCCGTTTGGGTGAGCATCGCGTACTGCTGGGTGCTTACTGTAAAATGCTGCATTTTATTGCGATAGCAATTATATGGGCACTCCAGGCGCACTTCTGCCGTTGCCGTCACCAGGAGGTTCCGTATAAAGTCCAAGGGCGATAACATCGTCGCCGCGCGCCGTATGCTGCATGTCCGAGTGAAAGCGTGCGAGGGTGAGCCGGTGATCACGGCTCAATCTCGCACAAGTATTTGTACCTGAAAAGCGTGGACGCAAAGTGGAGGAAGAGGTCAAGAAAGTTGGCAACCAAGTACAAGGTAATTGCAAGTGTAAGCATACAACCAGGAGTCATCAGAAAGAAAGTGAGAGAAACAGAGACACAGGATTGAATGCGAAGAATCGAAACAAAAAAGACCATGGAGATTTACAAGAATAGGAAGAAAGAAATTAGAAGGGAAAATTTGTACAAAAATTAAAGCCCCTCTCTTAAAGAAAGGTGGTTGAACGGGAAGCTTTCTCCCATGCAAATTAAATCAAAGTCCAAAGCCAGTGACCAAGCAACGAACCCAATAAAGGCTGAGCAACCCGATGCGACGCATATGTGATTTGATTGCTTGTTTAGGATTGTATTTTCTGAACGTTGAAGTTGAATGAAGACACATTTCGTTAAGTTGCATAGCCTTAATTTTAGATCATGTAGCCGTTGATTTACACGCACATATTCACACTTTCACGGACGACTCTACACTTGCACAGTATTGTCTTGTAATCGCTGTGGTAGACGGTCAGAGGCTCTGCAGTTGCCAATACGAGGGATCTTCCTTACCGGCTGGATCGCGCTCGCGCATACGTTCGCGTACGGGAGCCTCTCTTGCCGTGCGCTGCACCCGCGGCCTACCCATGGTGACGGCGGGGAATTCATTGCGTGACGCACGTAATGCAATGCAGATATATACAGTTCGTCTGGCTAACGTGGCGTTGCAGTTCCCATTGGTCTTATCGGTAGCGAATGTAAACTGCAGTGTTCTACGATACGTATGTCGTGCGCTGTTGTTCTATTGTGTGCGCAGATGCGCAGATAGTTCCATTGTCTAAGTTAGCTTTCCTGCATTGCGTTTTCACCGCTCAAGAACGAATCAGTGAGGCATAGAAAGCTTCGCTTTAATAACACGAAGGGCAGTCAGTGCCTTGCTTTTAGAGTCTCGAGTTGATTGCCAAAGGACCCCCCCCCCCCAAAAAAAAAAAAAAAAAAAAAGTAGCAGTTTCGCCCAAAAGGCGAAGCATCGTTGCAATAGCAAATTAGTGAACAGCTACACGAAGTAAAAACAAAAGTTCTATCGGCCGTGTAAACTTGTAAACATAGGCATACTAACTAAATTAACAAGCATGGTGTCACGCGAACAAGCAAACATGAACGCATCTCCCTCGATGACCGCGGAAACTCGCTGTCAAAACGCTGAAGTGAGTAAGCACTACAGCAGCAGCGAGCGAATTCCCTTTCGTGCTGCCGCTTGCAACAACGCGAAGTAAGCCGCGAGAGAACAGCGCAGGGCGGACTCAGTCCCCGCCAACGTTACTAGACTAGCTTCACTTGTAAAAATCTCCGCCCGTGCGCTTACCGCTGCTGTCGCCACTCCTTGGGCAGCCGCCAGATGGCGGCGCCGTTCCATCGCGCTCCACTGCAGACGCCTCGCCGCAGCCTTGAGCTCGTGCGGACGGGCAGCTTGCGCGTGTTTCACGCTCGCTGGCGTTCTCCCTATAGTCTGAAATAGTGATACCATGCGAAAGCGCTATCCACCTACAGCAATAAGATATATCGGGCTAGTTGGTTCATACTGAAAGAAGGGAAGAAGCGATACGACGAAGCGCACAAGCTGCGTTTTTAAGTGTCGTGTGTTTCTTCCTGTCGCCTAAACCTTTCACGCAGTTTACTTTTCCCATGCAGCAGCTTGGCACATTTTCTCGCTGCTTTTACTAGCTTAACACATTGGTCTGGGGCAGTTATACGCCAGCTAACAAGACCAAATTTGTTATCCACAAAAATAACCGCACAACTTTCTTGTAAACCAATGAATGCTTTATTAAAGAAAACGAAGTAAAAAACAACTATATGCTCCTATATATATTGACCCTTTTCGCTGAGCAGTTTGTTTTAGAGAAGCGAGATGGCGCTCACGGCGGCGCGCCATACCTCTCCTCAGAGACCGCGCACGAATACGAAACCATTACCGCTTCTACCTTGCTTCTGTGCGATCAGCTGTCGGAAATGCAACTGAGTTTTCGCTAACACACTGTGCTCCAATCATGCTAGATTAAATCATGTAGATTGAAGAGGTGTGCAGTAGTTGGCTGCAAAAATAGTGACTGGCATGTTAAGGAATAGAATGAATCTCTGTGGCCAAGTTCGCGGTTTGCTGCTGCAACTGTCCGAACGTGTTACCGGCACTTCGTGATGAACGGCACTTCGTGATGTACGGCTTTCCTCGAGGATACAGAAATTTGATCATCCACCAGCCTTGTATCGCTAACCTTCAAAGAAAAGGCTTCATCCCCAGAACGTCGGAAAGAGTGAGTACCACTCGTTAAACAATGACAAAGGAAGTAGCGCCGCTTCCTGTCATAGTAAGTTTCGTGCACGTTATCTATACACATCTGTCCCAAATGGCAGGAAAATTTACGCCCACTCTATCGACGACGTATTAAGAAAAAGTGAATGGGCGCACACTTGAATATATGCGCACTGTATACGCACAATAAATGACGGACTGCATCTATGGCGCACGAATGGTTGAAGCTGAATGTTTCGGGACGGTCCACAAGAGTAAGCGAGTTACTAGCTGTAATACATATTTGCTACAAGGTATTACAATGTACAAAACAGATACGTTTCAAGCCTTGTGCGCAGCAAGAACAAATCTGTCGGAACTCAGCACACTCGCGAGCGATTAGGCAGAAAATAATCAGATAGTGGCCGCAACGAGGAACTTCGCTGAGTCAGAAACTGACAAGCCACTGCTTCAAAATATTTGCCGAATAAAGACCAAAGAGCAAAACACACTAATCCTGACTGAATTCATAATCGGAGAGCTTGGATAGCTTGGAATACATATTTAGCCCCGCTTTTAGAACAAGTACCATATACGCTGCTTGCGCCGTTTGGACATAGCTTAATCAGCTCCGAAAGCACTTTTGCATGTTCTTTGAAGCTGTGATGAAAGCTTCGTGTCGTCCACCTAGTCACTGTCTACGATATCTCCGAAAACAGATGTTTTCTAAGCCGCGCCGGCGTCATACATTTCCATTGTAAACAAGGAGGCAACGGAGACAGTTGAGGCAAGCAATGGGCGCGTCACCACGTGATCAAATATGGCAGCGCCCACGGCATCGCCGCAATCATTCGCAGCGCTTTTTAAATTAATTGAAATATTGAGTATAGATATTTCACTATATAGTCTACCTGATTTGGCTGCATCATTTATTAGGTAATTTACTTATGTTTCTACGAATTACTTGGAGTGCGTTATCAAAGAACTTTATGTTTGCATTCTGTAATTTTGTTTTTCTGCTGTTTAATGTCCCAAGTTACTTGTCAAACTTGTAGCCTTGTGTTGTTGTGGCCATTGCTCAGTTCTTATTGATAAATATGCTAAGTATACCTTATAGGTTTGGGTTAGGTTAATGTACAGATGTCTACAGTGTTTATTATATGCGCGTTGACATGCAGCGCCTTATTTAGGCCTTTATTGTCTCTTCTTTAGTATAATTGTTATTATTTTTATTGCACGTGTATGTGTTGCTGCCCTGCCTCGCTGTCATATGCTGACAGGGGTTGAGGGTTCTCACGCCGTCTCTCGGCGTATTTTTCCTCAACCTGCTCCAGTGTTCGATGGGAAATAAAGCTTCATTAATTTATACGAACTACTTCGCTCAAATTGGGCAGTAATTTCGCGATGTAGTACGAGTACACTGTGTTTTTTATTTTGCATCTTGAACAGGTGATGTAGCTGGGGGATGTGTTACAGCAGCTATCCTCGTTCACAGTTTACAAGCCGCTGAAGAATGGGAGCGCTTTTATTAATTGATTATTTGAGCAATAAGACGGTTGATTTAGTTTGCTACGATTGCACTAAATTGTTATGTATGTTGAGCAACATTCGTTGGCAAGAGTTTACTGGCGATTCATAGAATAGTTGGTTGGCACCGTATGCATCAATAGTCCTAAGGTAACACTGTTGAATGTGGGTGCGTTTTTGGGACTGTATGTGCTGTTTATGTGCTATATCACTGCGTATATCACAATCATCCCCCAGTACCTGGAGTAGCATGTCAGGCGATCTTCAGCATATTATTAAAAGCTGCGTCATTGTATATATCTCTCTCCAAGGTTGATAATTACCTAATATTTTTCGTGCGTCACAATTCTCAAATCTCTTGTAACACTTTGTTGCTACTCCCTCGATGAATACGCAGTGCACGGGAGAATGACTAGCAGGGGTCGGCGATCGAGCCACGTCGTACCGGCGATCGCTGGGCCTTCAGGATGATGCAAAACTTCTGGAAGTGTGGCACCACAGAATAACAGGCTCACGCGTTACCGCGACGGCACTTTGCTCATACAGCGACGTGAAATGAGTCGGTGTCTAAATGTTCCCATTTCATTTGCTATAACAGCAGGCAAAGCCATGCCTCTAAAGGGCATCTACGTATAAACTGTCTCGGTGAGACATGGGAAACAGTCAAAGCTGTGTTCTCAATGATCCAGTCGAGGAGGTAGCCCGTGCATGTTAACCTGTGCTATGGAAGGATAATTGTTTTGTGCAGTGCCAGGCCGAAGTTGAAGACGTCGTCTGGTCAAGCTGCTCACACTCCAGAGAGCACACGGACAATTTGCGAAGAGTTTGCTAGTTTTTGGCTCTGCGGAAGCCGCTTGAATGTCTACCGCCTTCCTTCAGTAGCCAGAACGACAGAGTCTACTTGACGTCTACTATCACGCACTGGTCCATCTGAAATGACGTTCGCATATAAGACTCTTGATTTCTCAATCTCAGTGGCTGGCCAATTAAAATACTATTAAAATTTTCTAGCGAAAAGTGTTAATTAAGTGGTAATAAAGATTACTTGAAATAATGTACATACCTTACGAGAATGAACATGCTTCACTCAAACGTGGAAAATATTCGTCTTGTGTAACAGGTTCCCTCAAATTTTTCATTGCGTTTTTTTTTTTTTTTGGTCGAGCACGAGGTATGGAGAGATATGGAGAAAAGGCAGTGTATAGAGCAGGAACTTTCTAACGGATGCCAGAAGGAGTGTAGGCTTCGTGACCGGAACATTCGGGGCCTTCCAAATTAGGTAGCGTCCATATAGGGATTCATATGCTACATAAACTGACATCCATACACGCCTCGAAAAAACTGCTTCCTAAAGTCGAATGCATTTATCAAGGCTATAATTCACAACATTGTACCATTGACCATATGAAAACCCAAGTGCCGCAAGGCGGAGCCCATTAGAAAGGAGACCTCATCGGCATTCATTTGACAGGAGGTTAGGAGCCGTATAGGAACCTGCCAGCTTTACATAAACGCACAGCCTTCAATGCACGTTTGCCATATCTACTGGCCAAATTTACGTGTGCTAGTGCGCATCATCTAGTTAATAACTTAGCACCATTGAAAAACGGAAGTTCCCAGAAATAGTTAGCTAAAGAGTGACCAGTGACACTGCATTACTTCACGAGCCGTTAAGGAACTGCCATATCGCAGATGCGTTTTGTTAAAGATACTGCATTGCCAGAACCAAACGCATCTGCACCCTAAAGCACCCTTGCAGGACATAAGCCGGAACCCTAGAAAATATGCTTCTTATGTACACCCACAGTGGACACATATATTTATGTCCACTGTAGGACGAAGGCTGTGATCTCCAACAGTCTTGCGCTAGATGATTCCAGCTTGCGCAAGATGATGATGATGACACACCTTTAATTGAATAAGTCTGTACCACGTGCCATTTCATACTGCGGCTTTATGCTGAAAAATTCGCCAAAGCTAAGCGTGTGTCCCGAGAGCTTTCTACGTAATTATTCCTGTAAGGGTGTAAATCACTTTACAGACTCGACCATGTACAGAGGCATAGGCCAAGTGCGAGACAACGTTCTGCTCTACTCCATCTTCACAAGGCGTTCTGATTCGTGAATCCGCAATAAAATTACTCGGACTGCCGCCTCCTTTATTTATTTGTTTTTATATGGGAACGTTTTAAGCTGCAAGTGCTTCGACTCCAGCCGCTTTTCTGGCCCATCTCCAACCAGTCGCCTTGGAAGCTTTTCAACATTTCTTGAAAGTTTATCGAAGCCGACGCCACCTCCCCCTTCGGGGCACATTGCTTTTGGATCACGGCAGCGCTTGGCGCGTCAGTCGGCGATGCTTCGCATTGCTTTCCACTTTTTCCCAATGTTTTTTTTTCTTCAACTATTTATTCACCAGATATAATATGTTGTTTCTTTACTCTTTCTTGCACGTTGATGTATGTGTCGTTACAGCGCTCGGCTGCACGTGAGGACGCATATATAACCTTCCTTCGCACGTAGAGTTCCTTGAACCTCTTCTCGTCACCAGAGGCGCCTCCGAACTACCGTGGCAGCCATCGCTTGCGACACTGGGCTGCCAGCGACACGCACCCGAACCGTTTCCCGCTGCCAGACTACCCGTCATCGGTCCTGCACCCAGGCCGTGATGAGAGGGCGAGGCACATCAGCGGTGTGTCTTTTACTGTTAGAGTCGGCCGTCAAGCAACCGTGACAGAAAGAGTGGCCTGGCATGGTAAACATCCGAATCAATGTCGAAGCAGTTGTGGACGTTAACGTCCGATACGGTCTATGAGAGACGCCGTAGCAGGGGAGGGGCGGCTACGGATTACTCAATCTGTGATTCTTTAACGTGAGCCTTCAGCTATATAACTAGAGCAGTTTTTTCGCATTCGACCCAATCGCAATGTGGCTGGTGGTTGGTAATCGTATCGGTCACTTCGTGCTCAGCAACAGAACTCCTTATCTTGAAATAAAACAGCGCGCGAAACCGAGGACAAGCGAGAGAGAGAGAGAGAGAGAATAAACTTTATGCAAAAGAGCACGCGAGCGTAGGTAGCTCCTCCGCTCTGCAGTGGGTGTTCCCCTCAGTCCAGGAGTCCAGCGGCCTTAGCTGCCCTTCTCGCTCGGTTGACCAGGTTGAGCTAGTCCGTCGAGTCGCGGAGCGGGCGTGCGCACCGCAAGCGCTGACTCGCAACTGAAGGGCTTATTGAATCATTCCTGGAAATACAATTCCAGTGTTTTGCGAGCCTTGAGATGCTATTTAGGCATAATTATCAGACTCCTCGCGAAGTGACAGAAGCCTGTCATATAAGCAATGAAAAAGAAAACCGTGTTAGCCGAGCGTCACTTGGCTTGCTTGAGAAAGAATTTACCTTTTAGCAGCATATATTTTACTTATTTCCGCTGAATCAGAAGACTGCGGCAACTCATGTCACAGCGTACTTGTGTGCTTGTTTGTATTTGTGCGGAAGATTCAATAAACCCTACAGTTGCGAGCCAGCGCTTGTGGTGTGTATTGCTTGTTCTGTCCATCTTCATTTTTGGGCGCTGTTTTATTTTACGATGAAACATTACCAATACGCCCAAGTCGCAGTTTTAGAAATTCTTAACACCTGAGTACCAGCCGCGTGTCAATCGTCCTAGATTGAGGATGACGATGTATACCATCAACGTTATCCGCCGCTGTGAAGCACGGATAGTACAAAGTTTTAGATTAGGGGGCGCAAGCGGCTTGCGTACGCAAGAACTATGGACCACGGTACTGCGCACGCGCAGACACAGACGTAGGTTGCCACGCGTGCGCAGTACCGTGGCCCCTAGTTCTTGCGTGCGCAAGCCGCTTGCGTCCCTTAAAATAAAGCTCTCTATTAGCTTTCGAGGGCTCAGCGCGAGGCCGTGGGTTGGTTCCCAATCGTATTCCCATTGACGCGGAGTATTCCCATTCACGGAGTGGAAGGGCCGACGAATTTTTTATTGTGAGTTACCTCATTCATGTGCTATGCCGCATTTCTTATGATTGTGTGGTGTTATATACTCGTATACAGGGTGTCCAAACTATCATGCACCACGATTTAAAAATATGCAAAATGCCACGTAGCTGGACAGAACAAGGTATAATGTTGTTTGCCGTCGCTTGGAGATCTCAGATATTTCTTGCATTCCGCCTAATTACTAATACAGTCCTTAATTAAAATTTAATCAACTTCTAAATAATGAATTACCATGAAAATGTCAATGAGACAATTGTAGAAGCGAAACATGAAAACTCCCGCGACAGCTTCCTGTTGCTCAATACGTGCTACATAAAAGTGTTTTCCCGATCGTGAAAGAAGCCCACGAATACACGCAAAGGGCCGCCAGCGGCCAGTCGCAGAGAAACCCAGTCGCAGAGCAAAGATGACCTGCTGGCTTGATCACGTAGGGCTGAGCGGCGTATGTCTTGAAGGCTTGCCTTATACATCGCTTTGTGACACAGGGTCTTACCTCGGTTACGCACGTCGACTACAGGCAAAGTGGCGCAGAAATATCCGCCCGAGGCTGCGAATTTCACGTCGTCTATATAAAGATCCTCGCAGGGCTTTCTCTGGCAGGCCAACTGACGGTTTAGTGAGCTGTTCGCTCCGTACGTGGCGATGGCCGTGTGTTGACTGCTGGCAGAGGCGATG